>NW_025205779.1:0-10903 GCF_004010195.1 Chiloscyllium plagiosum | reverse complement strand
CTAGCTTCCTTTGGAAATCCTGGCCAGCATGGACACTTAAAAAAGCGTCATACAGAATCAATGTGGTATCTTTTTAGATGAGATTACTTGCAGCGTGGAAACCGGCCCAACAAGTTCACACCGACCCACCACGGGCAATTTAGCATGGTCAATTCACCTAACCTGTACATTTTTGGACTGTGGGAGGAAACTGGAACCTCCAGAGGCAACCCAAGCAGATAGGGGGAGAATGTGCAAACCCACACAGACAATCTCGCTGAGGCGAGAATTGAACCTGAGTCTCTGGCTCTATGAGGCAGCAGTACAAACCACTGTGCTACCGTGCCTGCCATGGTGAAAGGCAAATTATATTTTGCCCTGCAAAATCATGAAAAGTATTTCTGGAGATGCCTGAGATTGTAACAAGCAGACTTGATAAAGGGAATCTGGTAGACACTAGGCTTTCCAGAGATTGTCCACAAGGTATTACAAAATAAAAGTTTTGCACAAGACAAAAGTTCGTTGGATGACGGCTAATGTGGTAACATGGGATAATGATTGGTTAACACATAGAAATCGGAGAGTCAAGATTAATGGATCGTCATGATCAAGGTGTATCTGCTAGAGTACCACAAATATCAGCCCAATGGCATCAGTTATTTACATTCTATGCTGATAGCCTGACGGCGGGAGCTTCAGTACAATACAGATTGTGGATCACTCTGAGAATCAAAAGGCAGGCTGTTATATAACGAAGGGGACTTGTAGAAAAGGAACAGTACAAAGGGTTTGGAGTGTTCCTGTGTCTGAAACATAACGGCAGCATGCTGATGCAGCAAGTAACCAGGTTGGTTCATTCGGAAGCTTCCTGGGCTGAAAGGGTTGAGTTATTGAGAACATCTAAGATGGTGAATCGATTATTCGTTGGGGTTTAAATAAATGAGGAGTGATACTGCTGAAAAATACAAGACACAGAAAGGGCTTGAGAAGGTAGATATTGACAAATTGTTTCCACTCCTGGGTGGAGTCTCAAACTCGAGGATATAGATACCGAATATGGAACATTGATTCCAATCTGAGACACAAAGTGATATCGTCTCTCATAAGGTATTGAATGTCCGGAATTCCATAACCCAGAGAGGTATGAATCGATACACGGAGTCGGCAAGAAAGTGGAGTTGAGCCCTGGAGTAGATCAGCTATGTTCTTATAAATGACAGGGCAGACCTGAAGGCTAAATAGCCTACTCTTTATCCTATTTATTCATTTGCCATGTTATGCTTTTGGAAAGTAACGGATTATTTTCCTGGAAGTTGTGATATACAATGTTTGCATTCAGGGAGAGCAGAGGATTTGTTTGAGTTAACCCGTGGTGGGGTATGGGGGCTGTATTCTCAGCGTATCTGGGTCTGTAACGTGACCCACATTTGGAAACAGGGATTGGGGGTGGGGTCGCTTCCTGACCCAGCCTGCATTTTCCAAATACATTTCCAAAACTACACCTCACCATCGGAGTGGCCTCGATCTGTCCCTATATAGCAGGTCCGTAGGGCTGAATGGAACAGCAGAACATAGGGCTGAGGGACACGAGTGGTCCATTCGGCCCTTTGAAACTACTCCACTAGTAAATAAAGGAGCAAATGCTGGAAAATCTCAGCAGATCTGGCAGCATCTGTAAGGAGAGAAAAGATCTTACATTTCGAGTCTAACTGAACCTTTGTCAATGCTAAAAAAGGTGGAGAAATGTGGAGGTACGTTTTCTCATATAAATACCTCCCAATTTCTCCCCTTTTTTTAGCTTTGACAAAGGGTCAGTTAGACTCGAAACGTCATCTCTTTTCTCTCCTTGCAGATGCTTCCAGACCTGTTCAGATTTTCCAGCATGTTCTCTTTTGGTTTCGGATTCCAGCATCCGCAGTGATTTGTTTTCTCCACACTAAATAAGGTCGTGGTTCATCTCATTGTGGTCCCAGCTGCACTTTTATCTCCATATACCATTATCCCTGATTCACCTGTCTGCAGACAACCAGACGATGCCAGCCTCAATATAATATAAGGATTCAGCGGGCAGAAGATAAAGGTTTGTGATATGTAAGCGTCCCCAGTTGGGGAGGGGGTGGTGGTGTGGGGGTAAATTACCCTACCAAGTGTCATTGGCACTTTGGACTTTGTTTCGTTCTTTGTTTTATTATGTGTTTAGCTTTGGAAAGTTTTGAGAGCTGGTTATGTGTAGTAGTTTTAGTTTGTATAGTTTTTAGGCTCTATGAGTCTTTTTTCATTAATGATCAGCGATGTGTAATTCGATGTGGAACTTTAGAGTTGAAATGTTGCTACAGTATGTTATAGATAATGATGTGCTTAAATGGTGTACCTGGAACATTAAGGGGAGCCATCTGCCAGTCAAGAGGAAAAATATACTGTTTAGTATTAAAAAGGAGAGTGTGAGTGTTGTCCTATTGCAGGAGATACACCTTGATGACAAGGAACATCTGACGTTACAGCAGGGCGGGTTTGATCGTTTTTATTTCTCATCTTTAAATGCTAGGAGTAGGGGAGAAGCCATAATGGACAGGAAGAATCTTCCATTTAAATTACGAGATTGTATTAGACACTCACGGGAGGATCATAATCCCCAAAGCCTTGAAATATGGGAAAGTATACAGTATTTTGAATGTTTATTTCCTCCCAGCACACCCTATTAAAATCCTGGCTGATGCATTTTCCAAATTAAGTTATCATGCATCGTGGCACATTGTTGTAGAAGGAGATTGCAACTGTCCTATGGACCCCACAGTGGGCAGAATGTCCAAAGGTCCCTCAATACCCTCGTTATAATGTAAACAATTAGTGGATTTGTGTGCAGAACTAGATGTCTGGAGGCAAATCTACCTCACAAGTAGGAATTTTATTTTCTTCTTTAACCCACAGAACTGCCACACGAGGGTTGATCTCTTCCCCATCCCTGCAACATTCTTAGATTCAGTGGAATCCTGCACAATTGGGAATATTACCACAACATACCTGGCCCAGAAGTGGGGTAGATGTCTCATAAGATTACGTTGGATACAGATGAGTGTCTTATGTTTTTGTCAAATCCCACAATTTCGGCAGCTCACGTGATGTAATGCATTAATTCCATTGTCGCCTTTTCGGGCTATAAGATTAATTTTACAACATTGGAGGCCATGCCAATGGGCGGACTTAGGAAACTACCTGATGTTGAGGGCAAATCCTGGTTTCCTTTTAAATGGTCACGGGGTGGGACGTGAGTGTGGTTTCTCTATTTTGGTATATTCATTGCATCCGCCTTTGATATTTCATTTAAGGTGAACTATGTCCATGTGTTTGACAAAATTAAACAAGATCTTCAAAGATGGGAGGCACTTCCAATATCCTGGCTAGGTCGGATAGCTCTTATTAAACGAATGTTCTTCCTCATTTGCAAAACCCCTTTGTGAAAGCTTCCTTTCATGTTTCAAAGGCAGGAATTTAGGAGACGTAATGGCTGGTTTAGCTCTTTTATTTGGCAGCATAAGCAACTCTTTATCACACTAACCAAATTTCAACTACCCCACAGATTGTGGGGAGTAGGTCTCCCAGCTTAAAAGTTATCAATTAAGCTCTTTTTATCCGACATTAGTGCTTGGGCCGCTGAGGACTCAGCGTCAATACGGTTAGATATTGAACCCTCTCATACAAAGAGAACCCTTGTTGTTCTTAGACAAAATGACAATATTACTGTTTGATACAGCTCAATGAGCTGAAGACTCTGCTGTCCTCACGCCCAGTTACAAATCTGCAGAACAAATGCTCATTCAAAGCTCTCCATCGCCTGAACTCACAGCAATATTCCATTCACTCATAATCCTTCATAATACTGACCTGTGTTGCATGATAATATCGAAATGTCTTCATTTCAGCATTCTGAAACCTGTGAACATATCTTTCCATGACATTTTTTCTCAGTCTCTCCCTCTCTGTCTCTATGCCAAAACACACGGTTTAACAGTCATACTGTTCTACTGCGTGGAAACAGGCCCTTCTGCCCAGCTAGTCCATGCCGACCAAAATGTACATCCACACCCACCCCATTTCCCTGCCCTCGCTCTGTATCCCTCTAATCCTTTCCTATCCATGTATTTGTCCAAATGGCATTTTCAATGTTGTTATTGAACCCACCTCAACCACTTCCACTGGCAGTTCAATCCATATGCATACCACACGCTGTGTACAAAAGTTGACCCTCAGGTTCCTTTTTATTTTTTTTTCCTCTCCAAACATTAACAGATGTCCTCTTGTCCTTGATTCCCCAACCTTGCAAAACAAATTTGAAATATTCACCCCTATGCATGGCTGTCATGATTTGATAAGAGCTACACTTCTATAAGAACCCCCTCAGTTTCCTACTCTGGAAAGAAATATGTTCTAACCTGTCCAACCTCTCCCTATAACGCAGACCCTTTAGTCCAGGACGCATGTTTGTAAATTTGTTCTACATTCTTTCTTGTTCAATAATATCCTTTCTAGAGCAAGGTGAACAAAACTGAACACAATACTCCAACTGCAGCCTTACCAACATCCTGTGCAACTGCAACATAATGTCCCAACTTCTATACTCAAAGTGCTGATGAAGGCCAGTGTGCCAACAGCGTTCTTCACTGTCCTGTGTATCTGCGACTCAAATTTCAGACAACTGTGCACACTGATTTCCAACATACTTTTGTTCAACTACCCTCCTTAAAGCCCTCTCATTCATCATTAAACTCCTACCTGGATTTGAATTTCCAAAATGCAAGACGTCACACTTATCTACGTTAAACTCTATTTGCTATTTCTCAGCCCACTTCCCCAGCTGATCAACGTACTGCTGCAATTTTTGATAGCGTTCCTCACTGTAAACGATGTCTCCTATTTTAGTGTCATCTGCAAACTTACTAACATTGCGTTGTGCACTCTGGTCCAAATCATTGATATAGATAACAAACAGCAATGGGCCCAGTGCCGACCCCTGAGGCACTCCACTAGTCACAGGCCTCCAGTCCGACAAGTATACCTCCACCATAGCCATTTGCTTCATAATGTCAAGCCAATTGTGTCGCTAATTTGCCAGTTTACCTTGGAGTCCATGCGATATAACCTGCTAGTTTGGCCTTCCATGTGGAATCTGATCAAAGGCCTTACTGAAATCCATATAGACTATGTCCATCACCCGACCCTCGTCACCTTTCCTGGTCACTTGCTCAAAAAACTCGAACAAAATTTGTAAGGCATCATCTGCCACACACAAAGCTATGCTGACTGCTCCAAATCAAACTCTGTTTTTCCAAATGCATGTACATCTTATATCTCAGAACCTTCTCAAGTGGTTTACCGAAAACAGATGTGAAGCTTACTGGTCTATATTTCCCAGGCATTTGCTACCGCCAGTCTTCCGGGGCCTTGGCCCCTGAACTGTCTTCTCTCGCCTCTTGCAGTGCCCTTGGATATATCTGGTAAGGACCAAGAGATTTGTCTGACTTTTTACATTTTAATATGTCCAACAGCACCTCTTCTGTGATAGGGACTATACCAAGATATGACAATTAACCTCCCAAAGGTTACAGGTCTTCATGTCTTTCTTCATGGTAAACACAGAGGGGAAATTGAGGACGTCACCCATCTCTTATGGTTTTAAACATGTATGCCCATTTTGGATTTTAAGGCGTCCCATTCTCTCTCTAGTTGTTCTTTTTTTCTTTGCTATACTGAAATTGGATTCACCCTAATTTTCTCAGCCAAGGCTATCACATACCCCCTTTCGCCCTCCTGATTTCCTTCTTCAGTAAACTCCTGTATCCTCTGTGTACCTCCAGGGATTCCCTTGATTCCAGCTGCCTGTACCTGAGCCACGCATCATTTTTGCTGGTCAGAGCCTCAATATCTCTTGTCATCCAGAGTTCTCTCTTCCAGCCTCACTTTCCCTTCACCCTCACAGGAACATGTAGACCGTGAACTCTAGCTATCTCACTTTTGAAGCCCTCCCACTTGCCCGGGATCCTTTTACCTGGAAACAAAATCTCATGCAAGGACTGCACAAAACACTACATAGGACAAACAGGAAGACAGCTAACGATCCGCATCCATGAACACCAACTAGCCACGAAACGAAACGGCCAGCTATCCTTAGTAGCCACACACGCAGATGACAAGCAACATGAATTTGACTGGGACAACACTACTATTATAGGACAAGCCAAACAGAGAACAGCCAGGGAATTCCTAGAGGCATGGCACTCATCCACAGATTCAATCAATAAGCACATCGACCTGTACCCAATATACCGACCACTGCAACGGACAGCTGGAACGGACAAGCGGAAGCGGCAGATTCAAACCATTACAAATGCCGGAGACAGGATCACAGAAGCGCTTCACAGCAGGCTCCCAAGCACTGAGGTTGTCACCTAGACAAAGGACGAAACGCCTGCAACACAAATTCCCAGCTCGGCGAACAGAACCACAACAACTTTATTTTGTGTTTTCATTCTTGTGATTGGACCCTTCAAATCCTGACTCATCCTTCGACCCGACCCGCTGGATGAGTCATGGTGACTGTTGTTAGAGCATCTGAATCTGCGACATGACCAACAAATGGAGCAGAGGCTGCAGAGAGGGGAGTCTTCGTAAAATGAAATGAATGAATCATAATCAGATCAGCCATGGTCTTAGTGAATGGTGTGGTAGAATTGCATAGACCACGAATGCAAATTATTCATATATTTATGTTTGTTCCAAGCAAACTTTCCCCCTCTTCCAGTGTTCCATACTGGTGGGGAGTGAGTCACCTCCTCCTGTTTCTGCGTAACAGGATTCTGGGGCTTCACTAACTTCCAGATTCCCCAGTGCCCCAGTTTCGAACATTTGAGTGACTGCCTCCTGTTCCTGTGTCCCAGTCTCGAGCAGTTGAATGACCGCATTCTGTTCCTGTGTCTCTGTCTCGAGCAGTTGAATGACTGCCTCCTTTTCCTGTGTCCCTGTCTCGAGCAGTTGAGTGACTGCTTCCTGTTCCTGTGTTCCAGTCTCGAGCAGGTGAGTAACTGCTTCCTGTTCCTGTGTCCCCGTCTCGAGCAGTTGAATGACTCCCCCCTGTTTGTGTGTCCCAGTCTTGAGCAGTTGAATGACTTCCTCCTGTTCCTGTGTCCCAGTCTCGAGCAGTTGAAAGACTGCCTCCTGTTACTGTGTCCCAGTTTTGAGAGCTGAGTGACTGCCTTCTAATTCGAGTTTTGTGAAAATAGATTTCCTCCTCCTGCTCTTGAGTAACAGGCTCCAATATCTCTCTGCTCAGCTGCTGCTTCTGTGGAATAGATTCGTGGAACTGAATGGCCTTTTCACATTCCTTACAGCTTCTCTTGTCAAAAAGCCTGTCTCCTGTTTCTGTAAAACATCATCAAAGTCTGAATGATGTATTTGACTCTCAGTAAATGAGCAAACAAGCTGACTGACAGAATTCAGAATCTGAATAGCCTCCTCCTCCTCCTGTGCTACACACCCAAGATTCAATAGAGTCTCAGAAATGCACAGCACGGAAAAAGACCCTTCGGTCTAGTCGTTCCATACCGAACAAATTTCCTAAATTAGTCTCGTTCTCCTTGACAGCAGTTAGCCCATCTCCCTATAAACCCTTCCCATGCATGTATCCATCCAAATGTCTTTTAAATGGTGTAACTGTACCTGCCTCCACCAGCTCTTTTGGCTGTTCAATCCATACACACAGCAGTCTCCGTGTGAGAATGTTGTCCCTCAAGTCCCTTTTTAAATCTTTCCCCACTCACCTTAAACCTTTGTCTTCTAATTTTGGACTCATCTATCCTGCAGAAAATACGTTGATTGTTTACCTTATCTATGCCCCTCATGACTTTATAAACCTCTTTAAGGTCACCCCTCAGCCTCACCACTTGAAAATAGTCCAGCCAGTTCAAATTCTCCCTGTCACTCAAACTCTTCAACACCTGCAAAGTTGTTTTAAATCTCTTCTGCACCCTTTCAAGTTTGACAACATCTTTCCGACAGCAGGGGCACCAGAATTAAAGGCAGTATTACAAAAGTGGCCAAACCAATGTCCTGTACAGATGCAACATGTCATGTAAACGCTTAGACTCAAAGCACGCACCAATAAAGGGAAGATCATCAAGTGCCTTCTTCACTGCGCTGCCTACCAGTGACGGCACTTTCAAGGAAAGGAGAACCTGCACCACCAGGCTAGCTTTTCTGCCTCACACCGTAGCGAACCAGGTTTAATTCCATCCTTGAATGACTGGTTGTGTGGAGTTTGCACATTCTCTCCGTGCCTGCGTGAGTTTCCTCTGGGTGCTATGTTTTCCTGCCACAGTATAAAGATATACAGGTATGGGTAGATTGGCCATCCTAAATTGCGCACTGTACCCAGGGAAGTGAAGGCGAGGTGGATTAGCCATGGGAAATGCACGCTGAGAGGGATAGGGTCGGGGTTTGTCCAGTGGGATACTATTTAGAGGTTCGGTGTGGATTCGATGGGCAGAAAAGCCTGTTTTCTCACTGTAGGGATTCTACAATGTCTATGGAGTTCTCTTTGATTGGCGATGTTCGATAGGACCTTACGTACAAGTCTTGGCCTGATTTGCCTTGCCAAAATGCAACACCTCGCATTTATCTCAATTAACCTCCATCAGTCACTCCACGGCTCACCTATTCAAGTTCCCATTATACTCTGAGAGATCATTCTTCACTGTCGACTACACCAGCAAATTTGGAATTATCTACAAACTAAATGACGATACTTCATATATTCAAATAAAAATCATTTGTATAAGTGACATAGGCAGCGGACCTGCTGTTGATCTTTGCGGCACGGCACTGGTCACAGGTCTCCAAGTTCAATATAAAATGTCCACAGCCACGCCCTGTCTCCAATATTCAAGAAAATTTTGGATCTAACAGGCGATCTCTCCCTGGATCCCAGGCAGTCTAACCTTGCAAACCAGTCTACCATGTAGAACATTTTTGTTTTCTTACTGAATTCCAGAAAGACAACATCCACTGCCCTGCCTTCATCAATCATCTTCATCACTTCCTCAAAAGATTCCACAGAGTCAGTGAGACGTGATCTCCAATGTACAAAGCCCGCTTCGTTCCTTATCTTTTCAAATGCATATACATCCTTTCCCTCAAAATCCCCTCCAACAATTTATTCACCAGGGACGTCAGGCTCAACAGTCTAGTTACCTGGTTTTTCCTTACATTCTTAAATAATGACACTATGTTAGCAGCCCTCCAGTCCGTTGACACCTCACTTGTAGAAATCAATGATACAAATATATCAGGAAAATGCTGAGCAATTTCTTTCCTAGATTCCAACAAACCTCTGGGATACAACTGATCAGGTTCCAGGGATTTGTTCACCTTTATGTGTTTTAAAATGTCGAACATTTATTTGTAATATAGACACTTTTCATGATATATGAAAAAACAATGACTGCAGATGCTGGAAACCAGAGTCTAGATTTCAGTGGTGCTGGAAGACCACAGCTGTTCAGGCAACATCCGGTGAGGGAGGAGGTGTGGAAGCAGGTTTTGCAATTCCTGCGGTGGCAGGGGAAGGTGACAGGACGGGAGGGTGGGTTGTAGGGGGGCGTCGACCTGACCAGGTAGTCACGGAGGGAATGGTCTTTGTGGAAGGCGGAAAGAGGTGGGGAAGGAAATATATCCCTGGTGATGGGGTTAGTTTGGAGGTGGTGGAAATGTCAGGTGGATGATTTGGTTATGCGAAGGTTGATAGAGTAGATTGTGAGCACCAGGGTGGTTCTGTCCTTGTTACAATTGGAAGGGTGCGGTCTGAGGGCGGAGTTGCGGGATGTGGGCAAGATGCATTGCAGGGCATCTTTAACCACGTGGGAAGGGAAATTGCGGTCTCTAAAGAAGGAGGCCATCTAGTGAGTTCTGTGGTGGGAATGGTCCTCCTTGGAGCAGATACGGCAGAGGTGGAAGGTCAGTCGTCATTAATGGAGATGGAGAGGTCCAGGAAGGGGAGGGAGGTATCAGAGATGGTCCAGGTAAATTTAAGATCAAGGTGGAAAGTGTTGGTTAAGTTGATGATTTGCTCGACCTCCTCGTGGGAGCACGAGGTGGTGTCAATGCAGTCATTAATGTAGCGGAGGAAAAGGCGGGAAGTGGTGCCGGTGTCACTATATATTTCTTCATTATCTCGCTCTTGTAACCTCTGCCGCATTAAATACTGAGGAGAAATACTTATTTAGTACCTCTCCCATCTCCTGTGGTTCCACACATGGGTAGCTTTACTGATTTTAAGGGGCCGTATTCTATCCCTAGTTAATCTTTCGCTATTAAAGGATCTGTAGAATTTCTTCAATGCCAATTAACACTATTTCTGAAGCCACCCCATGTCCACATTTTTCTAGCCCGATTTCCCTGACTATACACTTACTGCCCTTATACTCCTTTCTGGATTCACTTGATCTCAGCTCTGTTTACCTGACATATGCCTCCTTCATTAGCTCGACCAGAGCATCAATATATCTAGCCATTCTTCATTCCCTGCCCACATCAGCCTTGCCCATCTCACTAACAGGAACACGTTGGCTCAGGACTCTCTGAATCCAAGTTTTGATGGTCTTGAATTTTCCAGCAATCGCTTTATCTTTGAATATTTATCCCAATCAGCATTTCACAGGGCTCGCCTAACATTTTCAAAATTGGCCACATACGAAGTTAAACTTTAAGGCTGACATCATTTCCTATTCCATAATTAATTTAAAACTAATTTTTTTTACGTAACAGACTTGAAAGTTAAATACACACTTCCGGCCCCTCTAACGGGCTCGAGAGGCTGAATAGGTTCGTCCTGTCCATCGGTAACACACTGGAAATGCTAAATGGGCTCCTCCTCTCG
>NW_025205778.1:7962-10901 GCF_004010195.1 Chiloscyllium plagiosum | reverse complement strand
TCCACTAAATGTACTTTCACATTAACCAGGATCAAAATAAAATTGTACATGCCTGTGGATGCTCAGATACTAATTATAGGTCATCCAACAGAATGTAGCTGAAGAAACCAGGAGCAAACGGCAAGCCAAGAATCTGAACTTGGTGGATTTTGTCTGGTCTTGGAAACCTCACATATTGTGCTGACATTCAGGTGAATGGAACAAAGCACATCAAAACTGGAAGTCTTGGTCTAACGCCCCACCCCAGATTCCTGACCTCACACACCTCACTCCCTCACCCGCCTCACTTCCTCCTACATTCACCAACCGACGAGAAGCCACAAACTGAGTGAAACTTGGAACATAGAACAGTACAGCACAGTGCAGGCGCTTCAGCTCTCAATGTTTTGGCAGCCTTTTATCCTACTCTAAAATCAGACTAACCTACATAACCTTCAACGTACAACTTCCATGTGCCTATCCAAGAGTCTTCTTAAGTATCTCTAATGTATCTAACTCTACTACCACCACTGGCGGTGCATTACGCCCCTACCACTTTCCTTGTAAAGAACCTATCTCTGACAGTCCCCGAAACCTTTCTCCAATCACCTTAAAATTATGCCCCTTGTTGATAGCCACTTCTGCCATGGGAAAAGACTTTGGCTATCCAATCTATCTATGTCTCTCAACATCTTGTACACCTCTATCAAGTCACCTCTCATCTTTCTTCGCTCCAGGGAGAAAAGCCCCAGCTCCCTCAAACTTTCTCCCTAAGACGTGTCCCCCAGTCCTGGCAGCATCCTGGTAAATCTCCTCTACACACTTTCTGAGGCTTCCACATGTTTCCTATACTGAGGCAACCAGATCTGAACACAATACTCCTAGTGTGGTTGAACCACAGCTTTATTGACCTAAGCATTAACCTCGCCGCTCTTAAACACAATCCCCCATAATGAAAGCCAACACACCATACATCTCCTTAACAACCTTATCAATGTCGGTGGCAACACTGAGGAAACTATGGACCTGGACCCCACGATCCCTGTGTTGCTCCACACTGCCAAGAAGTCTGCCTTTAACCCTGTATCCTGTATGCAAATGCAACCTTTCCAAATTAAATCAATTCATACTTTTAACGGTTAAAATCTATCTGCCACTTATCAGCCCAGCTCTGTATCCTGTCAATGTCCTGTTGCAAACTACAACAACCCACCACACTGTCCAGAACTCCATCAACCTTCATGTCATCGGCAAACGTTCAAACCCACATTCCACTTCCTCATCAAAGTCATTTATAAAAATCACAAAGAGCACAGGCCCACAGGCCCATGTGGAACGCCACTGCTCACTGAGCTCCAGGCTGAATACGTTCCATCTGCGACCACCCTCTGTCTTCTATGGGCCAGCCACGCCCGCATGCAGAGAGCCAAATTTCCCTGTGTCCCATGCCTTCTTACCTTCTGAATGAGCCCACAACAGGGAACCTTATCAAACGCCTTCTAAAATTCGTGTTCACCACATCTATTGGTCTATCTTCATCAACATATTTTTTCACATCTTCAAAGAATTCAATAAGGTTTGTGAGTCATGACCTGCTCTTCAAAAAGCCATGCTGACTACCTCTGATTATATTATGTTTTTCTTTTTAAGTAAGTGTAAATCCTGTCTCTCAGAATCGTCTCCAATACTTTGCCCTCCACTGGTGTAAGACTGACTGTTCTATCGTTCACACGGTTATCCCTATTCCCTTCCCTGAACAAGGGGATAACATTTGCCACCCCCAAACATCTGGCACTACTCCAGTGAACAGTGAAGACGCATATATTATTACCAAAGTCACACCAATCTCTTCCATCACCACCTGGAGCAACCTTGTGTATACCCCATCTGGCCCAGGGGATTTATCCATCCTTATGTTTGTAATTACATCTTCTGTATCTCCCCTCAACCTGTCTACACCCTGTCCCACCAATTGATTGACTGCTTTCCTTTTCAGTGCTATATACAGTGCTGCCTTGCTGAGCAAATATGGTTCCCAACGTCCTGCAAATCACGGAATCAAATAAAAAGGAATGCACCAATGCCTTCCTGATTAAGAGTAGAACTATCGACTCTCTTGCTCCTCGGATGCTGCCTGACCTGCTGTGCTTTTCCAGCACCACACTTTTCGACTCTGATCTCTATCAACTGCTGTCCTCACTTTCTCCATTACTGAGGGCTGTCCCCTCTGCACACTGAGGGGTAGAATTAACCATCAGAAACTCATTGTATATGGAGCTGACTGCTCAGTTCTGGAAAGTTGCACTTGATGAATACATTCTTTTTTAAAAAAGAAATTACAATTCAACAAATATTCATTCAGTCCCAGAGTTACAATGTTGGTTCATGGTTTGGGCAGCCTGTTAACAAATAGTGAATGATTGAGGAACTCCAATACACAGAGTATTCCAGGTGTTATATTCCAGCTTACATTAATGCTGGGAGTATTATCAGACTGACTGTTGTGACAATGGCATGAGTCGACATGTTGAAGTGGAATATTTTTGCCATCACAGAGACGTATTTGAGGGAGGTCAGGGTTAACAACTCAGTATTCTGTTGTACTGGAACTATAGTCAGGACAGGAGAGGGTGTTAAAGAGGCGATGGTATTGCATTATTAATTAAAGAACAGTTACTGCAGTAAGGAGGGACGATATCTTGGGCGTGTCTTCAAATACGGCATTATGAGTCGAGGTGAGGTTCCAAACGATGACAGGCACACTGCTGGGGATATTTTATAGAGCCCCAGAAAGATGGAAATGCAGGAGCAAATATATAGCCAATTCACGGAGGTGTGTAAAAACCAATTCACTGAGGTGTGAAGGAAACCAGGCTGGAGATGTTACAAGATAGCAAAGCAAAGCTGGCGATGTTACAGGGAGAGAGGAACGCAATGTTTGAGATGTTACAGGGAGAGAG
>NW_025205778.1:5117-7243 GCF_004010195.1 Chiloscyllium plagiosum | reverse complement strand
GGGATAGGAAAGCAAGGCTGGAGATGTTACAGAGAGAGGAAAACAAGGCTAGAGATGTTACAGAGATAGGAAAGCAAGGCCAGAGATGTTACAGAAGAGGAAAGCAAGGCTGGGGATGTTACAGAGAGGAAAGCAAGGCTGGCGATGTTACAGTCAGGGGAAAGCAATGCTGGAGATGTTACAGAGAGAGGAAAGCCAGCTGGAGATGTTACAGTGAGAGGAAAACAATGTTGGAGATGTTACAGCGACAGGATAGCATGGCCAGAGGTGTTACAGAGAGAGGAAAGCCAGGCTGGAGATGTTACAGAGAAAGAGGAAAACAATGTTGGAGATGTTACAGAGAGAGGAAAGCAAGGCTGGAGATGTTACAGAGAGAGGAAAGCAAGGCTGGAGATGTTACAGCGATAGGAGAGCAAGGCTGGAGATGTTGCAGAGAGAAGAAAGCAAGGCTGGGGATGTTACAGTCAGAGGAAAGCAATGCTGGATATGTTACAGCGATAGGAAAGCAAGGCTGGAGATGTTACAGAGAGAGGAAAGCAATGCTGAAGATGTTACAGAGAGAGGAAAGCAAGGCTGGAGATGTTACAGAGAGAGGAAACCTAGGTTGGAGATGTTACAGAGAAAAGAGAGCAAGGATGGAGATGTTACAGAGAGAGAGGAAAACAATGTTGGAGATGTTACAGCGATAGGAAAGCAAGGCCAGAGATGTTACATAGAAAGGTAAACAATGTTGGAGATGTTACAGAGAGAGGAAAGCAAGGCTGGAGATGTTATAGAGAGAGAGGATAGCAAGGCCAGAGATGTTACAGAGAGAGATAAACAATGTTGGATATGTTACCGAGATAGGAAAGCAAGGCTGGAGATGTTACAGAGAGAGGAATGCAAGGCTGGATATGTTGCAGAGAGAAGAAAGCAAGGCTGGAGATGTTACAGAGAGACGAAAGCAATGCTGTAGATGTTACAGAGAGAGGAAAGCAAGGCTGGAAATGTCATAGATAGGGAGGAAAGCAAGGCTGGAGATGTTACAGAGAGAGGAAAGCAATGCTGGAGATGTTACAGATAGAGGAAAGCAAGTCTGGAGATGTTACAGAGAGAAGAAAACAAGGCAGGAGGTGTTACAGAGAGAGAGGATAACAAGGCAAGAGATGTTGCAGTCAGAGAGGAAAACAATGTTGGAGATGTTACAGCGATAGGAAAGCAAGGCCAGAGATGTTACAGAGAGATAGGAAAACAATTTTGGAGCTGTAACAGCGATAGGATAGCAAGGCAAGAGATGTAACAGAGAGAGAGAGGAAAACAATGTTGTAGATGTTGCAGCGAAAGGAAAGCAAGGCTGGAGATGTTGCAGAGATAGGAAAACAAGGCTGGAGATGTTACAGAGAGAGGAAAGCTAGGTTGGAGGTGTTACATAGAGAGGAACGCAAGGCTGGTGATGTTACAGAGAGAGGAAAGCAAGGCTGGAGATGTTACAGGGAGAGGAAAGCTAGGTTGGAGATGTTACAGAGAGAAGAAAACAAGGCTGGAGATGTTACAGAGAAAGAGGAAAGCTAGGCTGGAGATATTACAGAGAGAGGAAAGCAAGGTAGGAGGTGTTACAAAGAGAGGAAAGCAAGGCTGGAGATGTTACAGAGATAGGAAAGCAAGGCTGGAGATGTAACAGAGGAAAGCAATGCTGGAGATGTTACAGCGACAGGATAGCAAGGCCAGAGATGTTACAGAGAGAGAGGAAAACAATATTGGAGATTTTACAGCGATAGGAAAACAAGGCTGGCGATGTTACAGAGATAGGAAAGCAAGGCTGGAGATAAGGCTGGCGATGTTACAGAGATAGGAAAGCAAGGCTGGAGATGTAACAGAGGAAAGCAATGCTAGAGATGTTACAGCGACAGGATAGCAAGGCCAGAGATGTTACAGAGAGAGAGGAAAACAATGTTGGAGATGTTACAGAGAGAGGGAGAAAAGGCTGGAGTTGTTACAGAGATAGGAAAGCAAGGCCAGAGATGTTACAGAGAGAGGAAAGCAAGGCTGGAGATGTTACAGAGAGAGAGGAAAGCAAGGCCAGAGATGTTTCAGAGAGAGAGGAAAACAATGTTGGAGATGTTACAGAGAGAGGGAGAAAAGGCTGG
>NW_025205778.1:0-4885 GCF_004010195.1 Chiloscyllium plagiosum | reverse complement strand
TGGAGATGTTACAGAGAGAGGAAAGCTAGGTTGGAGATGTTACAGAGAGAAGAAAACAAGGCTGGAGATGTTACAGAGAAAGAGGAAAGCTCGGCTGGAGATATTACAGAGAGAGGAAAGCAAGGTTGGAGGTGTTACAAAGAGAGGAAAGCAAGGCTGGCGATGTTACAGAGATAGGAAAGCAAGGCTGGAGATGTAACAGAGGAAAGCAATGCTGGAGATGTTACAGCGACAGGATAGCAAGGCCAGAGATGTTACAGAGAGAGAGGAAAACAATGTTGGAGATGTAACAGAGGGAGGGAAAAAAGGATGGAGTTGTTACAGAGATAGGAAAGCAAGGCTGGAGATGTTACAGAGAGAAGAAAGCAAGGCTGGAGATGTTACAGAGAGAGAGGATACCAAGGCCAGAGATGTTACAGAGAGAGGTAAACAATGTTGGAAGTGTTACCGAGATAGGAAAGCAAGGCTGGAGATGTTACAGAGAGAGGAAAGCAATGCTGGATATATGGCAGAGAGAAGAAAGCAAGGCAGGGGATGTTACAGAGAGAGGAAAGCAATGTTGGAGATGTTACAGCGACAGGATAGCAAGGCCAGAGATGTTACAGAGAGAGAGGATAGCAAGGCCAGAGATGTTACAGAAAGAGGTAAACAATGTTGGATATGTTACAGAGATAGGAAAGCATGGCCGGAGATGTTACAGCGATAGGAAAGCAAGGCTGGAAATGTTACAGAGAGAGGAAAGCAAGGCTGGAGATGTTAGAGAGGAAATCAATGCTGGATATGTAACAGCGACAGGATAGCAAGGCCAGAGATGTTACAGACATACAGGAAAACAATGTTGGAGATGTTACAGAGAGAGGAAAGCAAGGTTGGAGATGTTACAGAGAGAGGAAAGCAAGGCTGGAGATGTTACAGAGAGATAGGAAAATAATTTTGGAGATGTTACGGCGGTTGGATAGCAAGGCCAGAGATGTTACAGATAGAGAGGATAGCAAGTCTGGAGATGTTACAGAGAGAGGAAAGCAAGGCTGGAGATGTTACAGAGAGAGGAAAGCTAGGTTGGAGATGTTACAGAGAGAAGAAAACAAGGCTAACGATGTTACAGTGATAGGAAAGCAAGGCTGGAGATGTTACAGAGAGAGAGGAAAACAATGTTGGAGATGTTACAGCGATAGGATAGCAAGCCTGGAGATGTTACAGAGATAGGAAAGCAAAGCTGGAGATGTAACAGGGAGAGAGGAAAGCAATGCTTGAGATGTTACAGGGAGAGAGGAAAGTAAGGCTGGAGATAGTATAGTGAGAGGAAAGCAAGGCTGGAGATGTTACAGAGATAGGAAAGCAAGGCTGGATATGTTACAAAGAGAGAGGAAAGCAAGGCTGGAAATGTTATCGTTAGAGAGGAAAGCAAGGCTGGAGATGTTACAGAGAGAGGAAGGCAAGGCTGGAGATGTTACAGAGAGAGGAAGGCAAGGCTGGAGATTTTACAGAGAGAGAGGATAGCAAGGCCAGAGATGTTACAGAGAGAGGTAAACAATGTTGGAGATATTACAGAGAGAGGAAAGCAAGGCCAGAGATGTTACAGAGAGAGAGGAAACAATGTTGGAGATGTTACCAGAGAGAGGGAAGCAAGGCCAGAGCTGTTACAAAGAGAGAGGAAAACAATTTTGGAGAAGTTACAGGGAGAGGAAAGCAAGCCTGGAGATGTTACAGAGATAGGAAAGCAAAGCTGGAGATGTAACAGGGAGAGAGGAAAGCAATGTTTGAGATGTTACAGGGAGAGAGGAAAGTAAGGCTGGAGATAGTATAGAGAGAGGAAAGCAAGGCTGTTACAGAGACAAAGGATAGCAAGGCAAGAGATGTTACAGAGAGATAGGAAAACAATGTTGGAGATGTTACAGAGAGAGAGGAAAGCAAGACTGAAGATGTTACAGAGAGAGGAAAGCAAGGCTGGATATGTTACCCAGATAGGAAAGCAAGGCTGGATCTGTTACAGAGAGAGGAAAGCAAGGCTGGAGATGTTACAGAGAGAGGAAAGCAAGGTTGGAGATGTTACAGAGAGAAGAAAACAAGGTTGGCGATGTTACAGTGATAGGAAAGCAAGGCTGGAGATGTTACAGAGAGAGAGGAAATCAATGCTGGAGATGTTACAGCGATAGAAAGGCAAGGCCGGAGATGTTACAGATAGAGAGGAAAGCAAGGCAGGAAATGTTATAGATAGAGAGGAAAACAAGGCTGGAGATCTTAAAAGGAGAGGAAAGCAAGTTTTGAGATGTTACAGAGAGAAGAACACAAGGCTGGAGATGTTACAGCGATAGAAAGGCAAGGCTGGAGATGTTACAGACAGAGAGGAAAGCAAGGCAGGAAATGTTATAGATAGAGAGGAAAGCAAGGCTGGAGATGTTAAAGGGAGAGGAAAGCAAGTATTGAGATGTTACAGAGAGAAGAAAACAAGGCTGGAGATGTTACAGTGACAGAAAAGCAAGCCTGGAGATGTTACATAGAGAGGAAAGGAAGCCTGGACATGTTACAGAGATGCAAAAGCAATGCTGGAGGTGGTCGAGAGATAGCGTGGCCTGTGCATGCACAATAACAATATCATGTTATTGTGATATTTTATAATTCATTCACAGGATATGGGGAGAGGTGTAGCAGCTGGATATTAGAGAGATAGGAAGGGGTGCAGGGGCTGGCGGAATTTACAGTGAGAGGTGGGGCTGGAGTATGAGATAGAGATTGTGGAGATACGGAGGGTTACTGAGATACAAATGGATGTAGCGGCTGGAGGAGATGACAGGGAAAGATACAGAGATACACGTAGATAGTCTAAAAACGGAATTATGCAATGTCGTAATAGAGAAAATATTGCAGAAATCTGTGGAATAGACAAAGCACTTGGAGGAACTGAAGGAGTGAGACATGGACTGTCCAATCACATGAGTCATAGAGAGTGAATGTCATACAGTACAGAAGAGGCCATTCGATTGATAGTGACAAAAATTAAAAGCAGTGCAGACACTGGAAATCCCTCCTTCCTAATGTCTGGGGACTAGGGCGAGGTGTGGGAGAGGCATTCAACAGATTCCTCAATCAACAATGTGACATAACGAAACCTCATGGTGTCAGATCAAACACTGAAATGGAAACTCCTGATGACTCCCCTGCCTGAGCTGGTGGATCAGTGTCCCTCTACCTTGAACAACACTTGGAGGACGCACTGACAGAGTGAATGAGCTGGGGAATGGATACTGGGTGGGCCATTTCAAACCCCACTACCAAGAGGGGCTCAGCAGCAGCATTGCTGACCGAGATGGTCGGGTCCAAAGGACATAGCTGCTGGACTGGGGCTGCACCGAATCGGGAGGGAACGACTGACAGGCAGAAACATACTTGACCCCATCCGCACCAAACTACTGGCTGCAGACACATTGATCGAGGACCATATTGGGAATGGTGACAGGGCATACAGTATTTCTACAGAGAAAGTCCCACTTTTACGTTGTCAATAGTGTGTGTGCGTGTGTGTGTACACACATGCATGAGCGCACATGTGAGAAATATTATCACCATGCTAAATGGTAAAGATTTCAAAGAGATCTAGAACACAGCACTGGCCTGTGTGAGGTGATTCTGATCATTACCAACAGCAGCAGAATTGTACTCTAGCACAATTTTCACTGTCGCTGCCTAGCATATGCTCCACTTAACCCTGACCATCAGGTCAGGGGTTAACCCCTTGTTTTATGAGGAACACAGGAGGACCGGTCAAGAGCAGCACCAGGTATACCTCACAATGAGGTGACGTTACCCAAACAGGACCACTTACTTACCAAATAGTGTAAACAGCCAGTGACAGACAGATCAAACCAACACATCATACCTAATTTTTGCAATCCTGACGCATGCAATCAGCGTGAATTGCGTGGTCAATCAAACAACTCACTGGAAGAGTAGGATCCACAAATATCACCCTCCTCAACGATGAAAAGTACAACAATAGAAAAGCGAAGGCTGAAACATTCACAAAAATATTCAGACCAAAGTGTCGATGGCATGATCTATTTTAGTCTTCTCCAGATGGCAGTCATCAGCCAAGTCTTAACACTGTGTGTGGTAACTCCAAACGGCTGAAGGGATGGGGAATGCAAAGGCTGTGGGCCCTGAGAACATTCCATTCAAGCTTTTCCTGCTGGGATACAGCACTGCCACCTACCTGACAATGTGGGAAACTATCAAGGTGTGTCCTGCACACACACAGACAAACCATCAGACAATCAATGACTGCCCCATTGCTCTAATTCCCAACATTAATAAAGGGATGGAAGATGTCACCCACAGTGGGATCAAGCAGCACTTCCTCAACACCAACCTACTCACTGAAGCTCAATGTGGGCTCTCATCCCTTGGGCACATTGAAGCCTTGGTTTAACGATGTACAACAAGAGAACACACAGCTGAATTCTCGAGTTGAGGTGACAGTGACTGCACTTAACATCATCATAACTGCATTTGACCAAGTGTCATATCCTGGATTAACAGCAAAATTGGAGCAAATAGGAATCGTCTGCACTGGCTGAAGTTATACCTGGTACAAAGGCAGGTGGCTGGGGTTGGTGGGGAGCAGCCATCTCAGCTCTGCCGCAGATCCCCGGGGAGGGATTTCTGGGTAAGCCTGTAGACCAGAAATGGAAAGGCAGGGCACCATACACCAGCAGGATGATAGGATTGTTTTCTTGTTAGATAGATGCGACTAGCAGTAGTTTAACTGAACAGTCATCATGCCTCAAGCAAGGGAGAGGTTGAGTAAGACAGCCCTTTTAAGGCACCTCATTCAGTGCTGAAACTGAACCCACATTGTTGGCATTAATCTGCATTACAAACTAGCCGT
>NW_025205777.1:9226-10901 GCF_004010195.1 Chiloscyllium plagiosum | reverse complement strand
TCTGCTTCATTCAGAATATAAATTGTTGATGTATTTGTGCATAAAAATCCGTTTCCTCTCTGTTTCCTCTGAACATTGACTCACGTGTCCATCAGATAACAGTTAAGCACAGGCTGTATTCCGTTAATATCCCAGTCTTCATGGCTGGCTGAATCACCTCCTCTTGCTCCTCTGTAACAGTCTCGAACAGCTGAATGGTGTCATCCAGTCTCAAGGCTCAAGGTGCTGAGTTACTGCCTTCTTTTGCTGTACAACTGACTAAAGATGCTGAATAGCATAGTTCTGTTTCTGCGTCACAGTGCCGAGAAGCTGAATGGCCTCCACATCTTCCCCTGTAACAGACGTAAGAGGCTAAATGGCAGTGTTCCAATCCTCAATTTGAAAGTCCTAATGGATTCCACCGCTTGCTTCCCTAACTGTCTCGAGGGGATGAATGACGTTTTGTTCATTCACAGGATGAGGATGTCGCCGACCATTCAGCATTTATTACTATCTCGAATTACGTATAAGGCAATTTTGTGGCAACCACATTGCTGTGGATCTGGAATTTCATGTGGGTCAGACTAGATATGGTCAATGAGTTCCTTTACAAAAGGGAATCATAAAGGAATTATCCTCTCTTTTTCCAATATAACAGATTCAAGAGACTGAATGACTTCCTTCTGACCCTCTGTAAAAGACTCAAGAGGCAGAATGGCGTCTTTCTGTTCCTGGAACTGGCTTAAGTTGTTGAATGGTCTCTCCTGTTCTCCTGTTGCTGGCAAGAAAAGTTGTATGGCAACGTTCTCTTCCTCGGCTCGAGAAGCTAAATGTCCTTCTCCTGTACCTCTCTATCATGCTCTAGAAGATGACTGGCCTCCTGACGTTCTGGCGTCACAGGCTAAGAAGCTGTTTGATTTCCCTCTGTTCATCCGTAACTAGGATTGTGACTGAATGGCTTCTTCCTGTTCCCAACCAATAGCTCAAGAATCTCAATTTCCTCCTCCTGTTGAACAGTAAGAGACTTCAGTCACATTGGAGGAGTGTGCCCGGGAGTAAATGTAACAGTGGAGAATTGTGCAGGGATCAGTGTGTCAGAGTGAAGATAGAGTGGGGGATTGCGGATGACAGTGAAGATGTGGCCGTGGGAAGGAGCAGAGGCTGAATAACGTTTTCCTGTTCCTCTGAATCAGACTCTAGAAACAGATTCTGCTTCTCCTTTTAATCTGTGGCACAGTATATAGTGTGAGTGGACTCCTGTTGTTCACGAGTAACAGACTGTTGAGGCTGAATAGCCGAATCCTGTCTCTCTCTAACAGCCTCAACACATTGAATGACACAGCAATCCGTGGATGATGAGCAACCGCTAAACTGTATCAGATCGAGGTCTGCCCCTTCGCAGTTACAGGAACACAAACAACGCAATGTATTCCAGATGATCTCTCAGTGAGAAATCACACAGTTGTAGCAACAATTCTCTGCATTTTCATTGATTTGCTTTGCAAAATGTGTTGACATTCCAACCTTTGAGCTTTTCAAGTAGTAATAGGCTCGAGTGGAATGAGTGCCTCTTATCCTCTGTGCCAGGCACTGAGGTGAGAAATTGCTTAATCCTATTGCTGCGCAGTAGACGTGATGCTCTGAATGATGTCACAAGGATGCACAAGGTTATGAAAGAATTTGTTATCAGTTTGTT
>NW_025205777.1:1757-8456 GCF_004010195.1 Chiloscyllium plagiosum | reverse complement strand
AAACAGGCCCTTCGGCTCAACAAGTCCACACCGACCCGCCGAAGCACAACCCACCCATACCCCTACATTTACCCCTTACCTAACACTACGGGCAATTTAGCATGGCCAATTCACCTGACCTGCACATCTTTGGACTGTGGGAGGAAACCGGAGCAAACCCACGCAGACACGGGGTGAATGTGCAAACTCCACACAGTCAGTCACTGTGAGGCAGCAGTGCTAACCACTGTGCCACCGTGCCGCCCACAAACAACGCCTCATCTTCTGCCTGGGAAGCTGACAGCCTGAAGCTCTCAATATTGATTTCTCCCATTTCAAATAATCTCCCTTTGCATTCCCGACTCCCTTTCCAGGATCCCCTCCATTCATTTCCTCTCAGCTCCCAACTGGATACATCCTTCGTATCCACCATCCAGGTTATTCTACCCTCTACGTGTCTCCATCTAACATGCCTCACCATCCTGCTCACCCCACCCCCTTGGGGTGATGCTGCCTGGCTTGCTGTGTTCTTCCTGTCTCCTGCTTGTCCAACCTAGAACTTTCCAGGCAGGAGGAGTGACGCATCTGTCATCTTCCATTATGTTGAATTCAGCGTCTTTATTCGGTGACAGCCGCTGTGTATTTTTGATAAGGTGAATACAGTATTTTCTCCCTCAGCAGGGAGCTGCAAGCTGTGTCCTTGTTTTTCCAACGTAGTGGATTCCCGATGGGCTACGTGGTATAATGAAATCCCCATGTCAATGTGGCGAGGTAGAGGAACTGAACGATCTCTCGTTCTATTACTGTTGCAACGTTTCCACGCACAGTACATAATGTTTGTGAAGACACACTGAACTGGCAGCAGCCACAGCATCTTCATTCAGAAGCAGTCAACCGTTCTCATCGTCTTCGGATTCCCAAGTCGAATGAAAAGAATACCATTTCGGATAAATTCCTTGAAGCATGGATCCCTCACCCTCACCCTCAGGACTCCACACAATCTTCCAATCGCATTGAAACATTTCGTGTGTACTGAGAACAATTGGACCAGTGAGATCATCAGTCAGGGATTTTTTGCAACACTACCAATGTCTGAGAGGGGAAGTGTGAACCCTCCATACACACGGTATAGATTAGTCCGGTATTCTCTCTTCATTGCAATAACATGCAGTCTTCTATTCTTCCTGAAAAAGGCATGGCATATTCACAATTAAATGACATATATTACATCTGCCTAATTGTGGGCCATTGCTTATCCATTTACAGATTCTCTACCTCCTCTTGACCGCTCAATTGCCTCTTGCCCACTTGAGCGTCATTAACAAGTTTAGTTTTAAATCATTTTTCACATTTATCAAAAGCATTGAGAAAGTTTGCAAATAGTTGAGGACTCAGTACTGGTCACTGTGTTACTGCAGTTGGTTCTTTCCGTTAAACTCGTAAAGACGAATATATCCCTAACATTCCCTGCTTCCAGCTCGTTTACCAGCTTTTCCTGTAGTCCTGTGCAGTAGCGTTAAAACACTGAGTATTCCCTTCAATTTTCTGTCTTTTAGGAATGAAAGATTAGAGGATCTGCTCCAATTGCTGAGAAACGTCCTCGGAGGCTGAATGTCCTCATTCTGTTCCTGTTCACAATTCTTGATTAATATTGTAGATTGCTTCAACATAGGTGCAGTTGTGAATGGTGCTGAACATCTCGTACCATCAGTGGACAGCAGAATTTATGATCGAGGGAAGGTCACAGATTTAACAGATAATTATTGCCCATAGTGCATTTTGGATAACCAGTTTCAATTTCCTCGGTCCGTCAGCACTATTTTCTACTTCGTGGGAGGTAGTGTAACATAACATGTTTATTCGATCTGCTAGGAAGGAACAAAAATTGATTGGCAGTGGCGTAGGATCCGCGACAACATGTAGACTAATACGGAGCTCAAAACATTTACAGTCATCGGAAATAGTAAGTGGGAGAGACAGGACAAGGTAGAACACGACAGGCAGCGAGGGTTACCTGTTGGATTAAATTGCATTTGTTTGTATGCAAGAGGGTTGACAGGTAAGGCCGATGGACTCAGGTCTTGGATATGTACTGGGAATGGGATAATAAAACCATAATAGAAACATGACTAAGGGTGCTACAGGACGTACAACGTATTGTGCAAGTGAATAGGTGATATATCTGGACCAGTGTTCTCGGAAGCAGCGGTGAAGAAGGTGCATTTATGGTTGAGGTGAATATGAGAGCAGCACTGAGAGATCAAATAACGGAAGGATCATTCAGCGAGGATTTGTAAGTGGATCTAAGAAATAAAAAGAGTGATGACGTTGTGGTAAGTGTACTGTAGTATCGCAAATACTCGAAGGAAATTAGAGAAAGGACTATGCAGGGAGATCAGGGAAACGTACAGGAAATATATAGTTGTCATATAAGGGGATTCTAATTTTCATAACTTAGGATGAGACTGCCAGAATGTAAGTGGCAGAGATGGGGGCGGGGGGGAGGAATTTGTTAAGTGTTTTCACGGACGTTTTCACAATCAGCATATTGAGGGCTCTAATTGAGAAGGGGCAAATGTCAACCTACTCTTGGGGAAAAGCGCAGGAAAGGTGACAGAGGTAACAGAGGTGAGCACTTTGGGTCCAGATACCATCGTCCTATTAATTATAAGGTAGGTACGTAGAGGGGCATAACTGGTCCAAAGGTTCAAGTTCTAAACCGGAGCAAGACGAATCTTAATGGAATTAAACAGGAGAGTGCAAGGGTTGATTCGAGTAGCTTGTATGTCGATAAAGGGACATGTGTCAATTAGGAGATATTCAGCGATGAGTTAACTGGAGATCAAAGTCTATATTTTAACTGCGGAGTTCAAGGGCAACGTTGCTAGCAATCGGGAACGCTGGATGACAGGAAAAACTGAGGCTTGACCAGAAAAATACGAAGGACGTGTTGAAGAGGGTTAGGCGGCTGGGATCATGGGAATCCCGAGAGGGATACAGAGAATACAACAGTTTACTGAAGCAGGAAATCAGCGGTACGAAAAGGAGCACAAGATAGACTGGGACAAGAAGATTGAGCTGTTTGCAAAGAGATACTTCAAGTTTATTAAAGGAAGAATAATAACTAGAGAGAGAACAAAGCGCCTCAAGGACCAAGAGAAAAGTGTAGACATAATCCACATGTAATTCAGTTAAGCCTTTGATAAGGTTCCACATTGTAGGCTCTTCTGGAAGGTTAGAATCGAAGAATGTGGTGCTAGATAAGCACAGTCTGTCAGGCCCCATCCAGGAAGCAGGACAATAGGCGTTACGAGCATAAGCTCTTCATCAGCAATGATACCGTCGATTCTCCAGCTCCTAGGATGCTGCCTGTCCGGCTGCGCTTTTCCAGTACCACTCTGTTTGATTCTCATCCGCAGCATATTCAGTCTTCACATTCTCCCTGCTTTGGAAGGTTAGATCACATGGGATTCAGGGGGACCTGGAAAATTAGATGTAAAACTGGCTTGGTTATAGGAAGCAGAGGGATATAGTGGAAGGATGCTTTTCGGACTGGAGGCCTGTCACTTGTGGCGTGACTCAGGGGTCGGTGCTGGTGCCATTATTGTTCGTTATCTATATCAATGATATGGATAAAAGTGCCCAATACATAAATAATAAGTTTGCTGATGAAACTAAAATCGGGGATGATGTGGAGAGTGAAGACTATTCTGAGAAATTGCAGCAGAACCTTGATCAGCTATGGACGTGAGCTGATAAATGGGAAATGGAGGTCAACGGAGATAATTGTGAGATTTTGGATTTTGGAATGTCAAAATAAGGTCGGAGTTTCCTGGTGAATGTTAGGGCCTCAAGAAATTGCAGTTTCGCAGTGAGATCTTGAAGTTCGGGTTCGTAGTTATCTGAAAATGGTGTCACAGTTAGAAAGGGCCATGAAGACATGTTTTGTCATACTGGCCTTCATCAATCAGGTATTGAGTTTAGAAATTAGGAAGTTTTATTACAGTAATAAAGACTTTGGAGAGTCAACACTTGAAGTAAAGTGTTCAGTTTTGATCAGTTCTAATAGGAAAAACTTTATTAAACAAGGAAGAGTGCACAATAAATTGAAAAGGATGTGTCCTGGACTTAATGGTCTGAGTTAAATGGGTACAGTTGGCAAGTGAGGATTTTTTTTTCTTTAGAGCGGAGGAGAGTGAGGGAGCCATATACGCATATATAAGATCATGAGAGGCATGCATAGGGTGAATGCTCCAGTCTTTTCTCCCAGGGTGGGAAGTAGAGGACGTGAGGGCATCAATTTAAATTTAGATGGGCAAGAATGAAAGGGAAACTGTGGGGCAACGTTTTTAAACAGAAGGGTGTGAGCATATGGACAGC
The DNA here is from genome assembly GCF_004010195.1 of Chiloscyllium plagiosum. NCBI lineage: Eukaryota > Metazoa > Chordata > Chondrichthyes > Orectolobiformes > Hemiscylliidae > Chiloscyllium > Chiloscyllium plagiosum. The sequence continues at coordinate 4,097 of NW_025205777.1, read as the reverse complement.
CAAAGTGGTTGAGTTGGGTATATTAACGACTTTAGCAAATCGTTCAGAAAAAATACATGGATAGGACAGGTTCAGAAGGATATGGTCCAAGTTCAGAGAAGAGGGTTTACCGTGGAAATATATTTTGTCAGCAAGAGTCAGTTTCAGCTAAGGGGCCTGTCTCCATGCTGCAAAGGTATTTGACTCTCCATGACTCAATTATATAGTGGGAAGTACCTTCAATATGAGGATGAGACTACCACGGCCAGCATTGTGTGTTGTGTGATCCTCTGCACTTTCTTGGGGAGAGATACATCTGCGACATGTGTTTGGTGAGAATATTTCCCTCTTTTCGGTTAACTCATCACTGCTTACGTTTTTTACCGATGTGCATTGTTGCCTTCACCATGCTCAGTCAGTGGTGGGTCTGTTGACACACTCTACTGATGGACATTAAGTTACAAAAACCAGAGTACGTTCTGTGCTCGTGTAACTCTCAGTTCTTCCTCTGAATTGATTTAACATTGAGAACTAATTTAGCAACCATGGATGTTGAGGAGGGAACGAGATATCAGGCGATTGCCTTGACCATCTTTTATCTGTTTGCATGACATTTCGTGGGCACTGGAATCAAGGTTGCAGAATTCCAGGGAATCTGGTTGCCTGACTGCATACCACAGTGCACAGAGGTTTTTCCTGCCGGCGGGAGAGATATACCCAGGGATGGTGATCCTGCTTCATGAGACATGACCCGTCGGTCTGATTCTGTGAGCATGATGATTTCAGACAGTTTCTTGATTGATACAAATGGAGAATAAAGGTAACAATGGAGCAAGGAAACATGTCTTGAAAAGCGGAATGAAAGGCATTCCATTTGAGTGTGTGCTGCATTTTCAAAAAAGTTTGAGGAATTTAATGAATACATTGATGCACATATATATATATATATATATAAATTAATGCTATTAGAAAGACATGATGACCAATATTGGGAAGTGAATATCGAGAACATCTGACAACTGGAAGTCTTAAACAAAACTTAAAATGTCGTGGCAAAGATCTCCGAGTAAGAAATGACATCTTTATCATCATAAAATATGATCTTAAATCAACTTATCAAGTTATTGGCTTAATCACATTGCTTTTGTGTGGAAAGTGCCGGTTGAGTCGAGTCATTAACTCTCATAGGCAGAATGTTCTTCGTGATGTGGCTGTTAATGATTCTATCACATTCTTTGACTGACATTCCTCTGATCATTCCATAAGTGACATTATCTATAAAATTCTAGTAACAATATGCTTCGGAAAATATTTTACTGAAATTCTCTGGAATATTCTCTTACTGATATTACCCAGAACACACCGTATCCTACATTCTCTCAAGGATCCTGTGCAGGGAATGCTGGATGACTAGAAACATGAAGGTTGTGGTAAAGATAAAAAACCGCCTACGTCACGAACAGACAAGAGAAATCGAATGAATCCTTAGAAGAATACAAAGGCCGTCGGAGTACATAAGAGGGAAATCAGGAGTGCAAAAGTGGACAGGAGAAATCTTTAGCAAATAGGGGTAAGGAGATTTTAAAGGGTTTTTACAAATACATTAAGGAGAAAAGGGTTACTGGGAAGAAAATAGGGCCCATCAAAGACCAGCAAAGCAGCCTATATATGTAGTCGAAGAAAATAGGAGAGATACTGAACGAATATTGTGCATCAATGCTTACCGTGGAGAAGGACTTGGAAGGTATAGAAAGTAACGAAATGGATGGTGACACCTTGAAAAATTCCATATTGCAGAAGAGGAGGTTTTGGATGTCTCGAAACGGACAGAAGTGGATATATCCCAAACAGCTAACCAGGTGCACCCTGGAACTCTTTGGAAGCGAGGGAAGTGATTGCTGGGCCCTTTGCAGAGATATTTGCATCATCAATGTTCACAGATGCAGTGCTGAACAACTGGAATTTGGCTAACGTGGTGCCATCATTTTGAATAGAAGTGGTAAGGAAAAGCTCGAGAACTGTGGACTGGAGAGCCTGGCATTGGTGGTAGGCAAGTTGTTGGAGGGAATCCTGAGAGACAGGATTTACATACATTTGGAAAGTCAAGGGCGGATTGGGGACAGTCAGCATGGCTTTGTGGGTCAGAAAGCATGTCTCATGCACATGACTGGGTTTTCTTGAACATTGATGTGGGCTGAGAGGGAGACGTAATCTATAGGGACTTTAGTAAGGCGTATTCGAGGAGAAAGTGAGGTCTGCAGATGCTGGAGATCAGAGCTGGAAATGTGTTGCTGGAAAAGCGCAGCAGGTCAGGCAGCATCCAGGGAACAGGAGAATCGACGTTTCGGGGATAAGTGCGAA
>NW_025205777.1:0-1344 GCF_004010195.1 Chiloscyllium plagiosum | reverse complement strand
GTAGTGTTTCTGTGATTCTGTGATTTAGGTCACATATCTGCCAGCTATTCAGACCTCAGTATTTGTTATTTCAGCTTCACTTATTTCAGTAACTCTCCAAGTATATTGACACATTTGAAAGTTTTACTGTGTCTTCAATCAAACTGGATTTTTGGCTCCATGCTCATGTATAATTTTTATGTTTTCGTTCCTCACGGTTAACTTAGTGACAATCTCCGTCCTGCTTTGTAAAGATTGTGGATTGTCTACATGTGTCAGACGTTACCTGGGTGCTATGGCAGTGGCGGATCTACTGGTCATTATCCTCGACATGATACTGAGACACATTCGCGTTGTTTATCTGGAACACTTCTGTTTCCTGCCGTACATCCCCGTGTGGAATATCCACTCCGTCCCGGTCTATGCAGCCACTGACTGTTCTGTCTGGTTTACCGTCACTTTCACCTTTGATCGATTCATGGTAATTTGTTGCCAGAAGCTGAAAAGAACATATTACAGTGAATAAACGGTGGCTGTGGTTCTGCGGACAGTGACTTTGCTGAGCTGGTTAAAGAACATTATCTGGTATTTTATGCTCACAGATGATTATGGGATGGGGTACGTTCCCTGATTTTATGATGTAAAAGTAGAATTCCGTGATTCTTGTGTCTGGGTCACCATCGAGTTCTTCCATAACATTCTAACCCCGGCTGTCCCATTTCTCCCCTTCCTGCTGCTCAATGTTTTCACCATCAGACACATTTTCGTGATCAGTTGAGCACGCAGGATACTCTTCTCTCTCACGAGTGGGGATGGCCAGTGTGACATAGAAATGCAAAATCGAAAAAAGATCCATCATTTTACTGTTTGTGATCTCGGCCATTTTCATTCTGTTATGGTCAACTTTAATGGTTTATTCTAAATGGAATTGAATGGATGATATTGGGTATTGGTCTGTCTATCTCCATCCGTATTTTAGCAGAATTGGGCTTCATGCTGTAGCTCCTCAGTTGCTGCACCAACACCGCAATTTATGCAGTAAACGGGACTAAATTCAGACAGCAGCGAAAGAATGTGTTGAAATATCAGTTTACCCAAATTCAACAAACAATCAAATTGACGAAGTTAACAATCCATCTGGGATTTTCTCATTTCAGTTCAATGTTTCCGAAATGAAACAGCCTGTTGCTATCTAAACAGACTGAGGGTATTGATGGTTTGCCTAACGTTGTTTTCATTCAGTCCTGGCCTCGACAGAATTCATGTCGCTCCCTTACTCCATATTTCGTTCACACTTTCACTTTGTCGTTCTTTCTCATTCCTCCCATTTTCGTCTCCGTCTGATATCACATCTCATTGGTAACA
>NW_025205776.1:0-10898 GCF_004010195.1 Chiloscyllium plagiosum | reverse complement strand
GCCTCAGTATAAACCTGGTTTGTGTCAATTGTACATTGTTTATATTAATTGGGATTTGTGTGAGCACATTAATTAACACTTCTTGAAACTGGGATGCGGTTGAGTTTGGAGATGAATGTTTTTAAGGCCTCATTCCGTAAATCAATGCAATAGTCAGCAATGGATGGTTCCAATAACATCCTTGACTCAATAGATTGCAACAGTATGCACTCCTCTGGCTGGTTGCTGAGGCTGAGGATAATTAGGTTACATCCTCAGTCCCTCACTACAAGAAGTATCTCTATCTGACAACGATGGTGGCACAACACAGTCTCTTGTCAGTGATGGAGACACTCTTGTGAAACCCCAAGATTCTAGCTACCACTAACCAATGATAGACATGGAAGTCCTTACCCAGAATGTTCGGAATCTTTCTTTTCCTCAGATCAAGATATCTTTATCATGGATGTGCTGTCATCTGAGAGTGTTGAGAGAATGGGATGAGCGAGATAAATATGTAAAAAAGAATGATGGAAACCCGTAACCAGCAATAATTTCCGTAGATTTTGTTGAGCTCACATCATGACAATTTTTTAATTTACTCATGAGATGTGGGTGAAGGCGCCTATGGACATTTGAGAAGGTGGTGGAGGGCTCCTTATTACATTGTGCAGTTGATGACCTTTAGGTCCATCCACAACACCATTAGAGCAGGAATTCCAGGATTTAGACCCAGCAACACTGAAGGAACAGTGATATATTTCCAAGTCAGGACGGCAGTGGCTTGGAGTAGACATTGCAGGTTGTGGTATTTCCATTGATTTGGAAGATTTTAACTGTTCTTATAGAACAGCAGAAGACATTTGTCCAGCTGATGGCATATGTCTGCTTGTAGTTTTTATGTTCTTGTGACATTTCCCACAACATGAACAAATTCTGAAGTGTAGGCTTGGTTTTGTGAAGTCATCTGTTGTGCCAGTGGAACAGGAAATGCCCATGAAGGTGTTGGAGGAGTGTGGTCTATTAACAGATAGTTATGGTTCAGTTATTACAACTTCCTGGCACATTCCTCAACAATCTACTTTTGATAATTACGATCTCCTTTGTATGCTACTGCATCCAAACTTCACCTAAAAAAATTAGTGGACAATTCATTCCCTTTCAGTCTATTATGGTGGAAATTTCAGTATCCATATACAGTAAGGCTTGAACAACATCCAGACTTGGTCTGATATGTGGCAAGTAACATTCACAACATGCAAATGCAAGGCAGTGATCATCTCAAACATGAGAAAATCTTACCCTCACATTCTGATATGCAATGGCATTGCCATCACTGAATTCTGCAATGTCAATACCCTGCGTTATCTTTTCTGACAGACGTTAGGAATTGGCAACAAGTAATGGCCTGTTTACCAATGCCTGCAATCCACATACAAATTAAAAGTGGAATGTTTCTATGTTTCTAAAGAGACCAGTCAATATGTTGATCCTGTTTCACTACTCAGTTAGATCAGAGATAATCTCTACATTAATTGCATTTGAATGATTTTGCTTCTTATTATCAGACAACCTCACCCAGCAACAAATTATCTTTCTCTTCAAAGGTCAAAATTGTTCCCCTCAGCATTAGTTGTTTGGAAGAAAGAATAAAATTTCAATTAATATTTGCATGAAGAAATCCTTTTATTTCTGTTCCACAAAGGTCTTGTTCGCATTTTAAATTATTCCCTGCCAGTGGGAAGAATTTCTCCATATCTACCTAATCTAACCAAATCATTTTCAAAATTCAAAACCTGAAGGGGAAGAGAAGCATTGCGGGAATGTTACTAGACTAGTAAACTAATGACCCACGCTTAATGCCCTAATGCCAGTTGTACAAATCTGACCATTAAAACTCGGCAATGTAAATGGAAGTTGGTAGGGTGGTAGGTGTCCTGGTGGCACCAGGACAGAATCCCACTGGTCCTCACCTACCACCCCACCAACCTCCACATACATCGTACCATCCGTCGTTATTTCCGCCACCTCCAAACAGACCCCACCACCAGGGATATATTTCCCTTCCCTCCCCTAACAGCGTTCCGAAAAGACCACTCCCTCCGTGACTCCCTCGTCAGGTCCACACCCCCCACCAACCCAACCTCCACTACCGGCACCTTCCCCTGCAACAGCAAGAAATGCAAAACTTGCGCCCACACCTCCCTCAGATTTCTCCAGTTTCCTCATTTCCCCTCCCCCCACCTTGTCTCAGTCCCAACCCACGAACTCAGCACCACCTTCCTAATCCTCAATCTTCTTCCTGACCTCTCTGCCCCCACCCCCACTCCAGCCTATCACCCGCACCTTATCACCCTCACCTAAACCTCCTTCCACCTATCGCATTTCCAATGCCCCTCCCCCAAGTCCCTCCTCCCTACCTTTTAATTTGCCTGCTTGGCACACTTTCCTCATTCCTGTAGAAGGGCTCATGCCCGAAACGTCGATTCTCCAGCTCCTTGGATGCTGCCTGACCTGCTGCGCTTTTCCAGCAACACATTTTCAGCTCTGACCTCCAGCATCTGCAGTCCTCACTTTCTCCTGGGCGAAGAGCACTCCATCCAGGAATGAATACAAAACCAATTCATTGCTCATTTAATATAATCAACTCGGAGAAAATGAGGACTGCAGATGCTGCAGATAAGAGTCAAAAAGTGTGATGCTCGAAAACCCAGTACACTTTGGCCATTATATTTCTTCATAAACAGATTTGCTCAAAATTCACCACATTGATGTGAATCTGGATTGTGAATCCATTCCATTAACCAGTCACTGATTGAGCTATTTCATTTTATGAACTGTTGATCCACCCACTGACCAATCTTCACATCACAGTAACCAGTTTGCTCATTCCATTGAATATCCTCTTCATTTATGGATCAATCGGTTTTTTTCCAGTAACCAGGTCGCCAACTCTGAATTTGTCCATCCTGTTTAATAGACTTCCCATTCCACAAATGATTCCTGCATCTTTCCACAGTGTTTTACTGTTTATCGTTCTACTAGCACCTGAATGTTTCTGTGCTCTGCTAATGCTTGAATGTACTCTTGTTGGGTGAATTTGAATGTAGCTTGCTATCCATTTGCATCTCTCTGCATTTTGCAACTGTCTGTGCATGTTAGTATTTTCACATTAACTGAATGGGCCTGCTCCCTGATGATTCCTATGATGCTTGTATTGCAGGTCAGTGTAATTAAAGGAACCTATCTGGGAATACAGCACATGAGTAAAGAGACTGGAGGGAAAGGAGGAGTGATTGTTAATACCGCCTCCATAGCAGGTAAGTCAGCAAAGTAACAATAGTTTATCAATGAATATTCGAAGTGTTGCCTGAGGATTTTGGAAAGCATCCACAGCGGACAAAATGCAAGTAAGGGCAAAGCTGATTTTTCACATAATGTACAGCAAAGGAAAAGATATTTAAATTCCACACAAGCTGCCGGTCATCTGATTCAACTCACAACATCATTCAACTTCTGTAACTTCCCTTCAAGTGTCATTCACCTCAAGCCATTCTCCCACAATCTCAAGATGATTACATTCAAATCACTTCGGGTTTTTCCTTTGTTCCTCATTGGATTTGGTGGTGACAGTTTAATAGTCCATAGAATCACATAGAACAGGAGAGGCTCTTTGCCCCATCGGGTCTGTACTGCCGAAAATATACTGAATCTACACTAGCCTCACTTTCCACGACAAGTCCAATCAGAGGCCCACCACAGTTATTGCACGTCTCTGGGAGACAACAGGATATACATAGACAAAGATATAACAGAGACACTTACAGCTCTAAAAAATGCAATTAATTTATAAAAGACATAAACAAATAACACACGCTGCCTGGGATGGAATTCCTCTCACTGTCTTCACCACACCTCCTGACCACGGGTATCTCTTGTAGAAGTATTTTTTAAAGTCTTGCTAAATATGAATGACTTCCTGGGCTGCTTCATAAAGAGATCTGTGTCAAGTATATGCCTTACTTTGAATTTTCTGTGTACCTGATCAAACCTGAATGTTTTGTCCTTATTTGAAAGTAACAGTCGTCAATGATTTGCAATCTTAATTCTTAGCCTGATCTCTCGCCATGCCTACTACCTCTTGCTCTGATGTCCAGCATTTTTTGTTTTCAGAAAAGTTATTTATGACTGACAGTTTCTTGCTTAGCTTTCCTTTACATTTTAAATTCAATAAATACTGGCAAATGTAATTAGGACTATTTCGTCATATAAGGGATAAATGTTGACATGAATTAGGTGACCTGTCTCCATGCCAAAGCGTTTCCATATATTCACATGTTTCTGTTTGATGGAGTGTGTGAAGCTAATTCTCTGCTATTTCATGGTGAACAGGTCTGATTCCTTTCTTCCGTGGGCCAGTTTATGCAGCCTCAAAGTATGGAGTAGTAGGATTCACTGCATCATTGTCTGTGAGTGCTATACTATCATGCAAAGAGTAAAAGTTTTTTCTATAAAAAAATAACACACTAATACCTTGTCAGAATCTCAGAACAAGCAGCAGCTGTCGAGCAAGTAACAGGCCACATGGTCCCTCACACTTGCTCTGCTCCTCAGTAAGATGAGAGCTCAGTTAGCACCTTGACTTAATTTTCTCACCCTACCTCTTGATTACCTTAGTGCTCCAAACTCTGTCAGTGTTGACCTTGAATGTCATCAGTAACTGTTTCACATAGTGGATGGGTGGATAATGCCATACATTGGCACAGAGGTTACAAAAGCAATTGTGCTGCCCATGCAAGCCTGTGTCCACGCACCAAATTGGGATCAACAAGAATGAATCTGCCGGTCCATGGACTGAGCTTGTTTCAAACTCCATGGCTTTGTTTCTTCTGCAATCCCAACAGCTGCTCCCAAGTGGCACTGCTGGTTTATGGAATCGGAGATTTTGTTGAATTATGTTTGTGCCTAAACCAGAACAATCATGACTGGTTTTGGGCTTCTACATCACTTTCCTGCCTTATCCTCATACCCAGTGATTCTGAGGGACCAAAGACCTATCTCAGCCTGAAATGTATTCAACAATGGAACTGTCATCTTCAGGGATGGAGAGCTCCAAAGATTCACTAACCTTTGATAGAATTTCCTCAATTCTCCTCATTTCAGGCCAAAATGATTGACCCTCATGCTCACTATGTTATAGATTCCTAAGACAGGTGAAACAATCTCGATATCTACTCTTGATGTAGATATACCAATATTGTACTGGTTTAGGCAAAGTCAGAAGTCACACAACACCAGGTTATAGTCCTACAGGTTTGTTTGAAATGACAAACCTTTGGAGCACTGCTCCACTACAACTGACCAATGAGCTGTGCGCCAAAAGCTTGTCTGATTTCGCATAAACCTGGTGGATAACCTGCTGTCGTGTGCAACTTCTGACTCGATGTCTACTCTGACAAGCTCTGTCAGAAATTAGACTACCTCTCATTCTTCTAAAGATAGGAGACTATCATAAAGGGACCTCACCTATCACGAGGAGAACCGTTACGACCCTGGCATTGCTTCTCTCCTGGAGGCCCCAACACAATGTCCTGGTATTCAGGCACTCCTCTGAACAGCTTCAGGCCTTCCACTCCAGTAATGTATTGGTTGGCATTGTCAACACTACATGTGGGTGTGGAGGAGGATGGATCCCTAGATAGAGGTGAGTGTTGATGAGATGCAGCATGTGGGGTGGGGGTTGGTAGGAAGTTGGAAGCAAATTGTGTGTAGTGGCTTTCAAAACTACAGCCCCAATTCCCTGATATAGGGTCCTTTAGTCAAACACAATGTGGATATGAGTGATGCTTCCACCAATGATTTCCTCATTCCTATAATCTAATCTCCTTGCAATCAAGGTCAACACGCTGTTTGCATTCCTGGTTGTTTGCTGGGAAGAGTGCTTGGTGCTGGGAAAGCACAGCAAGTCAGGCAGCATCCGAGGAGCAGGAGAATCAATGTTTTGGGCATAAGCCCTTCACGAGAGCTTATGTTTGCTGGACCGACATGCGAACATTGTTTTCCTTTTATGTGTACACACCAATCTCTATGAACATCAACCTTTACACATTTCTTACCTTTTATAATATTCTGCTTGACTACAAAATTGAACAAAGTGAACAAGTGCATACTTATAAAATGACAATTCATCCATCACTTTGTTACACAATTTTATTTAACCTGCTTAAGCATTATGACAACCGCTTTTTGACCTCCTCACAGCTGCCATTTTTGTCTAGCTTTGAATGGCGAGCAAATGTAGATATAATACTCTGTCACTTTGCCAAATTCATTAACATTGAGTGCAAATAGCTGAGGCCCCAGCACTGATCATTGTGGCCATCCAAATGACACAGTCTGTCAACTCAAAAATGAACGTTTTCCTTCCTAAATGTTTATGCATGTTAATATATTACCCATAATCCCATGAACTCTTATGATTCCTTTACAGTGAAATCCAAGTATATTGCTTGGTTCTCATTTATCGACACTGGCAGTTAGATCAAGAGTGTAGTGCTGGAAAAGCACAGCAGGTCAGGCGAATGGGATGATGAAGGGCTTAAGCCCGAAACGTCGATTCTTCTGCTCCTTGGATGCTGCCTGACCGGCTGTGCTTTCCTGTATTACACTCTTGACTCGGATCGCCAACATCTCCATTCCTCACTTTCTCCACTGGCAGTTAGATCATTATACATAGGGCAGGTGACACACCACAAATTGATTATTGGTAAAAGGCTGTGGGGCTATGTGCAGGTCGACTTGCTCCAAGCGTTTCATATCACACAACTAAAGATGAACACAGGGTATGAGTTTGAGAGGCAAGTCTAATCAGATTGAATTTGTTAATGACCCTAATAGTTGTACGTGTTTGAATTGTGCTGCCTCTCAGGTCAGCCTCACACAAAGCACAAACACTTCCAGGAACTTGGACTGGATTCCTGATTTCCCCCAGTCTGCTGCAGTCAAGATGGGCCCTCATCACAAAACTCCACATAAACTAACATCTGAGAGCTTCCTGTCAGGAAGTTGTAAAGTTCTATAAAACTCAAAGAGTGTGAGACATTACAAGGTTTCTGCTTTCAGCTGACCTGCCTTGAGAAGCATGGGGTTCGATTACAAGCACTGTGTCCTGTTTTCGTCGACACTAAGCTTCTGACAGATCTGAAATCAGTGAAGGCTCCAGACCACAAGGAGAAACTTGAGATGATGATAGCCAACCTTGGAGTTCTGAAGTGAGTTTGATCATAATCAGGATGTGGGGTGGGAATTGATAGGGTGAAAATGTGTTCAGCATGTCTACATGGAGCATTTGTAGAGGAATATCTTACAGAAATGATTGGTGTGGTATCCGCGAAATATCACAGATTGATTTCTGAATCTTCAGCATTAACCTGAGAATTTGCATGTTTGATTTGATGAGTGTGCAGAATGATGAGATGTGCAAACCAACCGGGAATGTCGACTGGAAATCAATGATGTTGGCTGTTTCTCCTTCATCAAGCCTGCTAGTTAGATCCTCCAAGATTGGGTAGATGTCCTAGTCTTGTGCTGCCTTAACACACTGGAAGGGATTGTGTTCCAATGGCGGGATATTTTAAACAAACAGGATGTTTGCTCATGATCACCATCTGACTTTTACAGAACTTCACACATTGCAGAGGGATTCTTGCAGCTTGTCATGGATCAGACCAGGAATGGGGCATCGCTGAAGGTGTTGGAAAATGGCAAGCTTGAGTATGAAGCCATACCGACGATTCTTCCAGAAAATCCAAAATCTATTTAGAGACCTCAATGAATTCAAGCAACAGGTCACTGAGAACAATGGAAAATTTAAACCTGTTCAAATATAAAATGATTAACATTTTAATTGTTGGTGATGCTTTTGGTGTTTTCATATAGAATTGTGGTTATAAATCAGATCAAGGCTATGTTACACTCTCATAAGAAGCATGCTGATGATACTATTGTGGCTTCATAGCATGTGACCTGAGGGTATAAAGATCTCAATTTCATCTTACCCCAGATCGCTTGAGGCGTGGCACTCGACAACAGAGGATTGCCCCAGCTATTTATCTGGCTGAGGAAAGTAACAATTGTTCATAATAATGAGCTGCATAAATATCAGTTAGATCTTATACTGTAGTGAAAATACACACAAAACAAAGAAGAATTGTAATAAATTAACTCTATTGGAAAACTTAATAGAATAACAGATTATTTAACTAACAATCAACAATTAATCCAAATAAATGTACATGCCTTTGGCAAAGGCAAATTCAGCAAAATAGTTTATCTCACACATAGTTCTCTCAACTCAGTTCTGAAGTCCAGCTTTTAGCTGTGGCAGAGAGAGAGAAAAAAAATAACTTACACATACAGTTTCATGACCCAAGTAACTGCTGAAAGCTGAACAAAAACCTTGGCTCTATGGGAGCCTGATTCTACCCAATCATGCTGTTTCTATTGGTACAACCTTGAAAAAAATCCAAGGCGTCACACACTGTCTACTTAATTGGCTTGGAACACATCTGTTTCAATGTCTCAAAAAAAAAGGACAGAATTCACCTTTACAAATCATCCTGTCATCACAGAGGCTGAATCTCCAGATGCAGCCACAACAGCTGCAGCTCATCTGCAAACTGCACTTCAACTGAACCTACAATAATGCAAAGAGAACTGACAATGAATGTCAGGTTACTTGATTTCAAAACATGCAATGATCTTTCAGCAGTTCTTGGTTTTAAAACAATTTCTTGTTTCACAATCAAAAGTACATTTTACCACAGAGTACACATTTTACATACATCTATCAAGTCGCCCTCAGCCTCCCACACACTTGAATAAAAAAGATAAATATTGTCCAACACTTCCTTTGAACTAATACACTACAATCAAGGCAATATCCTGGTCAGCTTCTTTTTCCCCACGCCACAGTGTCCAGATCTTTTCTATTGTGTGGCCACCAGAACTTGTCCAGATTAAGTTCCATCTGCCATTTCTCTACTCAGCTTTCCAACTGATCTATATCCTGCTATGTCCTTTGACAGCTTTCTACAACTCCATTAAATTTCATGTTATCAGAAAAACTACAAAGCAGACAAACCACAGTTTCAATTAAATCATTTATATTAATTGCAAATAACAGCTTTCCCTGCACCACTCCCAGCAGAAAACCCCTTGTCACATCCGTCAGCCAGTAAAACACCCATCAACAACACCTTGACAATCTTCCTCATGGGAGATAGGCTGGCTTGGTTAGATCTAATGGAATACAGGTAGAACAAGCTATTTTGATACAGAAATCACTCAAAGGTAGAATACAGAGAATGTTGGTGGAGGGATGCCTTTCAGAGTGGAGGCCTGTCCCCAGTGGTGTGCCTGAAGGATCGGTGTTGGTTCCACTCCTTTTCACATTTATATAATGGATTTGGATGTGAACGTAGGAGTGAGCAGCCAGCGCATAGTGGGTATTTTTTGCAAACACATTTGAGCATAAAGCAGTCACCACAGCAAGGGTGAGCTCCCCTTGAAGAAATGGGCCATGGTAATTGACAACATGTTCACCCCAAACAAGCCCTCCTAGATCCCCACCATCCTTTTCACAAATCTACATTTCGTAGTTCTTCAAAGTGAAGGGGGTGGGTCTTGTTATGACAGCTCCCTGCCTGTGTACTGGGTAGGGGGTACAGGCAGAGTGAACTCAGATATGACAGCCCTTTCCCCAGTCAAACGCTGCTTGGTTTAAAGGCTGAGGACCTATTTCAATCCATAATGTGGATGCTGGCCATGAACTAGAAATGTGAGGGTGCGAGAAAATGGGAGGGTGACAGATTTTCAGAGTGGTGCAAAACCATGAAGGAATGGGGAGAAAACTGATTAGACATTGGAGTTTGTCCTCTTTCTTTGTGTAGGTAAATATCAGCAGCTCATGCAAATATTTACTCATGACAAGTTAACTGCAAACTCTTCATAAAGTCCAGGGGCAAATCGCTAAAGTCCACCGTCAGTGCTACGATGGAACTCCAGGGGAAAGTTGCGCTGGTGACTGGCGCTGCCCAAGGCATCGGGAAAGCAATTGCTGAAATCCTCCTGAAGAATGGCGCTAAGGTAACAATTCTGGTTGAATCATTCCTGTCAATTTCCCCGTGCAAAGAAAAACGACGATTGCCCAGGCAGTGTGTTCAGAAATGCAGCAGTTTGTGTTAACCTGATGACTGATGTGAAGCGATCGGTGTGCAAAAGCTAGGTTGAATAATAAGATATTAAATTGGAACTGAAGTGCAGTGAAAACGATATTCCAGCTATTTCCACCATGAATTACCTGCGAGTAAGTATGCAATGGCAGAAAGTGTAACACCTGCCCAAATCCAACTTCCTCACTATCTAATGCTCCTGGCACAAGTTCCAGGTGAAGCAGCACTTTACCTGCACTTCGCTCCATTTAGTCTACAGTATTCACTGCTCACAATGTGGTCTCCTCCACACTGGAGAAACAAAGCGCAGACTGGGTAACTGCTTTGTAGAACACCGACATCCTCTCAGCAAAAATGACCGATGTAAAGTTATAGACTCATTCAGACTCATCACCCTCTTTATGAAAAAGTCAGTCCTTAGGTGATTGTTAAATCTTTCCCCTCTCAACTTAAACCTTTCTCCTCTAGTTTTGGACTACACCACCGAGGAAAATAATCTTGTATATTCACCCTACCATACCCCACATGATTTTATAAGCCTCTAAAAAGATCGCCCATCACCCTCCTGTGCTCCAGGGAGAACAGCACGAGCCCATTTAGCCTCTCCGTCCAACTCAAACTTTCCAGTCCTGGCAACATACTTGTCAATCTTTCCTGCTTCCTTTCAAGTTTAACAGCTTCTTTCCT
>NW_025205775.1:3986-10897 GCF_004010195.1 Chiloscyllium plagiosum | reverse complement strand
GTGTTCCAATCCCTTTTATGACTTTATCTCAAAGAACGAGATCTGAGCCCTCCTTTGGCTTCACTGCCTTTTGTTCCAGTGGCGTTGTTGTGTTACTGTGTAGGTGTAGGCAGGGGTAATGTGATGGTTCTGCCTCCTTGAGAACGCACTCAGTGTCCCTTATCATCCTGCAGTAACATCAACGGAGTTTCAGCAACGAAAGATAGAAACCGTTTCCAGGATATGGGCATCACTGGCTTAGCCAGCATTTATTCCCCATCTCTCGTTACCCTTGAGAAGATGGTAGTGAGCTGCTGTCTTGAACCATTCACAGTCGATTTGGCGCAGAAGGACCAACAATGCTGGGAGGGAGAGTGTTGCTGGATTTTGGCCAAGTTATTCTCCATCTTTTGTTCTTCAAATGCTGGTTAACATAATCACGATCTGCACATGAGTTTGAGATTTCAGTCTGCAAATCTTCACCATCTAGCACCCTGAATAAACGAATTTGTACAGAATAGAAATTCAGAGCAGACAATTCTAGCTTCTCTGGAATATCTTTTTTCCCTTTCTTTTGCCAAAGCTGTAACGCTCTAGCCCACTTACTCTCTCCCACCATTCTGCCTCTGCTGTCCCTAATCTACCCGACCCCATTCTCATGGAGTTCCTCATAAACAGATCCATGCCACCACTTCCCGTCCTGGTCAGACTCTGCACCCTTTCTGGGTTTACTCCATTTCCCTTCAGTTACTGCAAGTCAATAATGCAACAGCAGAATAAATCTAAAGGAAACAGAAAGGGTGGTAGCAGATCGTGCACAGAAGAGAAACCTTCAGTCTGGAAGAATGGGTCAGATCCTTCTTTGTTTCCCATTGGTCGACTCCCAGCATTATGACAATTTGGGGATGGAACTTGGGTCCATGAGGGTGTGGTGACACTTTGAACCCCCCAAACCGTCAATACTACAAGCTGATACGTTCCTCCACCAGCCAATCACAATGTCAAATGCTTTCCGCTAATTACCCCAAAGCACATGCTCCAAAATCCGCCCATATTCTGTACATGTGCAGTGCTGGGCTTCCCCGCACATGCGTGGTCGCTGCCTCAGGGATTGTGGGAGTTGTAGCCCCCATGAAGCCACTGAAGACATGTTTCTGGATAGTGAATGAAAGGTGAGGGCTGGAGGGTGTTGTGTATAGGATCCCCATTCAGGCACGGGCTGTTACTGGATTTTACTGAGACATCGGCTTCCACAACCTGATTTCTGACGTAAGGAACATAGATTCAGCCAATTGCGGGGTGGGGAGGTTAATAAGGGGTAACAGATATTAAGCAGATGTAGCTCAGTAGCTAGCACTGCTGCCTCACAGCGTCAGGGACTCGGATTTTATTTCAGCCAGAGGCGACTGTGTGGGGTTTACACGTTCTCAGCATGTCTGCGTGGGTTTCCTGGGTGCTCAAGCTTCCTCCCACAGTCCAAGGATGTGTAGGTTAGGTGAATTGCCTATGCTAAATTGCCCACAGCGTCCATCTATGTGCCGGTTAGGCCATTAGCCATGGGAAATGCAGGGTTACAGGGATAGGGTGGGTCTGAATGGGATGCTCATCATAGGTTGGTGTGGACTCGTTGGATGAATACCCAGTTTCTGCACGATAGGAACTCTATTATATTCTCATGAAGAAGAAAGTACTGGTCTCAATGTGTTATGAATCTGTGGAATTCCCTATACAAAATACGGTGGTTGCCAGGACAATGAGCAGATTTAATGAAGAGATGCAGATGTTTATTTTGCAATGAGATGAAGGGTGAGAGAGAACAGGTGGGATAATCCTCCTGAGACCGAGGTGAGCTCAATCATCTTGGTATTAAATGATGGAGCTGGTTCGAAGGGCTGCATTGCCTCTCCTGTGCCCAGTGCTTATCTTCTTACGGTAATAACTGGAAAGCTGAATCCAAAAATCACCAACTTCACCAAAGGAGATTTTGAAAAATGCAGGATAGTCAGGTGGATTAGCGTTCCAAACTTAGGTAGTGAGGAGGCATATAGGAGATAATGATTTTGCAATTTTAAACTGAGGGGAGACAGTAATTTATGGTTTTAGACTGTGCAGTACATTCACACCGTCCAGAATACTCTGTTGTGAATATCTATCCTATAATTTACTACAGAGCCAAGGTCATTGACAATGAAACGCAAAACACCCAGGAAACATCGCCTCACCTCGTAATCTGATAAAAGACTTCTGATAAATCTGGTTGAATTTAGAACA
This sequence comes from Chiloscyllium plagiosum, assembly GCF_004010195.1. Taxonomy (NCBI): domain Eukaryota; kingdom Metazoa; phylum Chordata; class Chondrichthyes; order Orectolobiformes; family Hemiscylliidae; genus Chiloscyllium; species Chiloscyllium plagiosum. The sequence goes on along the minus strand of NW_025205775.1, from coordinate 8,647 downwards.
CAGCTGGAAAGCTGGAAGATTCGATCCAATCCCAAGATCCTGTGCTTAAACAACGGAGACTACAATAGGATGAGGCAGGAGTTGGCTAATGTAAACTGGAAGCAAAGGCTTTACCGTGGGAAAGTTGACGGACAGTGGGGGAATACCAAAGCAATTTTTCGAAGTGCTCAGCAAAAGTATATATCAGTGAAAAGGAAGGACTGAAGGAAAAGGAGTAATCTGCCATGAGTGGCTAAAGAAATAAGGGAGTCTATCAAATTGAAATAGAATGCATACAAATTGGCAAAGACCATGGAGAAACTAGGAGATTAGAAACACTTTAAAGATCAACAGAAAGCTAGATGGGATTGGAGGAGAAAAGTGATGAGTAGTTATCCCCAGGGCCGGAATAGCTGTTTACACTGCGAGAGTGGAACTTACTGTGTGGGGAACATATGGCCTCTGTAGTTGTTGAAGCACTTAACTATTACCATAGAGATAATCCTGATCAAGTTAAAACTCACAGCACACTCCAAAGCTTGTATTTCCAAATAAACCTGTTGGACTATAACCTGGTGTTGTGTGATTAATAAGTTTGTCCACCCCACCGCAACACCGGCTCCTCCACATCAGAATCCTGATAGATACCCTACTGAAACTGAAGCGTCTGTCAAATACTTGAGGGAGCCACAGGGGCGTGGGGGAGGGGTGTGCGTTTTAACCACAAAGTGCTAAACTGAACTCGACTTTCTAACTGCCGTTGCCATGGAGATAATACTGAGAGACAGTCTCTATTCAAAGTCGCAAACTACAAAGGTATAAGAATGGGAGCTTTACATCGGACAGGCGGGGAGTTACCTGATGCTGCCTGGAGGTGTTCTGCATGCACACTATCCAGGTAACTGCCATATTTCATCAATAAAGACTTAAAGAAGACCTCTCAGAGTTCTGTGCCTAGTTATTCCTATCCAGCAGGGTTCAGGAATATGAGTATACAGCAATCAGTCTTCACAGTGGAGGTTACGAAGAACATGCCAGTAATTGAGAAGGAGACTGATGAAGGTGAGGTCCTAGAAATAACCATTATCGTGAAAGAGTTAGAGCTGGGCAAGCTAATCGAGCTAAAGGTAGACAAGTCTCATTGCCCTGATGGAACACATCCCAGGATACCAACAGAGTTAGTGGGAGAAATAGCAGAAGCACTTAGAGTTATAGCATCCTGCAGCAGAGACAGGCCCTTTGGCCCAAACTGGCCCATACTGACCAGAATGTCCATCCACACTAACCCCATTTCCCTGCACTTGGCCCATTTGCTTCTGACCCTTTCCTATCCATGTATTTGTCCAAATGTCTTTTAACTGTTGTGAGTGTACCCACCTCAACAACTTCCACTGGCAGCTCATTCCATATACATACCACCCTCTGTGTAAAACAGTTGCCCCTCAACTTCCCTTTTATTAGTTCCCCTCTAACCTTCAACTGATGCCATCCAGTCCTTGATTCCCTGGGAAAAAGACTGAATGCATTCACCTTATCCATGCCTCTCATGGTCTTATACACTTCTAGAAAAGTACCCCCTCAGTTTCCTCTGCTCTAAACAAAAAAATCCTCGCTTGTCCAACCTCTTCCGATAACTCAGACCCCTGAGCCCTGGCAACATCCTTGTAAATTGTTCTGCACTTTTTACAGTTTAATAACTGAAACCTACACTGCATTCTTCATATTTCCAATATTTCCACATGGTGCTGGAACCGACGTGACAACGCCAATGAATTACAACCCATGATCGAGAATGAATTCATTTATAACAATACCGTTTTCATAGTGTTTCCCATAGTGCAGGTATCCTTGTGTCTTTCTGGTTGCATGGTTAATTAAAGACTTGTCCTTCTGCAAAGCAAAGCTGTGGCTTACTTGTTCCTGGGAAATGTGCCATGACTTTTCAGACTTTCAAAAACAAATGAACTCTTTCTCCACACTCACCACACGAACATGGACTTGGCTGTACCTCAGTAATGTTTCCAGTCACACTGACATTTGAAATATTCGCCCACGGACTGAATACACACCTTTCCTTCCACATGAAAAAGCCAATGATATTCAGATCGGCACGGATCAAGTAACTATCAGATCTGAACATGAAGTTCAATTTGAAAATCTCATCCACAAATCCACCCTTTCAGTGCCCTACAACTGAGAAAACAACTCACCACGTTAATACAGGATGGATCTTTATAAGACAATTATAGTATTAAATTGTAGTTTCTTGTTCCCCAAAGTTTTAACTCTCAGTCAAACAATTTATTTCTTCTGTGAACTGAAATCCAAATCAATCTCCTCACTCCTTTCCTCCACGCCCAGTTCTCACACTCTCTCTCCTTTCTTTGAATTCAGTTTCCTAGCTCTTGTCTGTGGACTAAGAAACAAATCAATGAGTCTGACTCTGAGTCCACCAGGGTGTGGGGGAGGGGGGGGGGGGGTTGTTGGTGAATCCTCTCATGACAACCATCCTGCATACACTGCTTCCTGCACACTCTGGCCAAATCCCGTCTTACTAAAATAAACCAAATTAGAACTCTAATTGCAGGCCCGTCCTTATCGCTTTCCATAAAAACCCTGAATCTTCACAAAAGATTCTGATAACTTTCTGAAAAATGCTGCACCACTGATAGTCTGATCACATGTCAGTGGGCAGGGAACGGGCCATTCCCCTGGGTCCTGCTCCCAGAGGGAGGAAGATGCCCATGACAGATTAATCCCTCACACCACAACCTCCTTCCCAGGCACTGTGCATACTCCCACAATTGGCCAGCACTGCACCCATACACTGGTCTCCTCTCCTACAGCACGTGCTCCCGATCATACAGGAGCCTAGTTGATTGACAGCAGCTGCTGCCCAATATATCAAAATCCCTCCAGGATGGAAACTGGCCCTTCGGCCAAACAAGTCCATAATGACCCTCCAAACAGTAACTTACACAGACCCATTCCCCGACCCTATATTTACCCCTGACTAATATAACTAATATTATGGACAATTTATAATGGCCAATTCACCTGTCCTGCCCATCTTTGGATTGGGGGAGGAAACCGGAGCACCCGGAGGAAACCCGCTCAGACACGGGGAGAATGCACAAACTCTGGGTTTGGCTGGAATCGAAACTGGGTACCTGGTGCTGTGAGGCAGCAGTGCTAACCACTGAGCAGACTCTGTAGACGGGAAGGGGCGGGGCTGGATAACTGTGGTAATGAGATTGTAAACAATGAATGAAGGTGGAGCTCACTGGGGAATGGAAAGGTAAGTGAGCGACAGGAGCAGTGCAGCAGCAGGAGGGAATCCTGGACAAACTGAGCAATGGGAGAGTCTGACAGGAGAGAAACTACAGGAAGGTTCTGTTTGGAGGCTCAGGCAGGGACAGCTGGGAGACAGCATGGCCTGGTGGCTTGGGCAGGTTTACTAATCAGCCTCTTCAAAGATGCTGTTCCTCATCTCTGAGCCTGATCCTCCTGGTCCAGAGGTAAGGACACTGCCACTATTTCCTGGTGGGGAAGGGATACGGGGATTGCCTTTCAAAAGGAACTCAACTGTGTTGGTGACATTAACAAGACTCAATATACAGTCACTGACAAAATGCTGGTGTACTTGAACTTCATCCAGAATATTATCACCTATAACTAGGCAACGCAGACCCCAATGTACAGAGTTAAATCCTGGATTCTAATAACAACTTTGTGCATGGGAAATCATGTCTCATGAATTTGACTCAGTTTTTTTGAAGAAGTAAAAAAGAGGATTGCTGAGGTCAGAGCATGGACATGATCTACATGACTTCAGTAACGTGTTTGACAAGGTTCCTCATGGGAGACTGGTCAGCAAGATTAGATCGCATGGAGTACAGAACTGACTCGAAGGTAGAAGGCGGAGGTTGTTTTTCAGGCTGGAGGCCTGTGACCAGTGGAGTGTCACAAGAATCGGTACTGGATCCACTACTTTTCATCATTTATATCCATGATTTGGATGTGAACATAAGAGGTATTGTTAGTAAGTTTGCAGATGACACCAAAATGGGAGGTGTAGCAGACAGTGAAAAAGATTACCTCAGAGTACAAGGGGTTCTGGATCAGAAGGGTGAATGGGCTGAGGAGTTCAGTTCAGAAAAATGCAAGCTGCTGCATTTTGAAAAAGCAAACTTTAGCAGGACTTATACAGTTTATAGTAAGTTCCAGGGGAGTGCTACTAAACAAAGATTCCTTGGAGTGCAGGTTCATAGTTCCTTGACAGTAGAGTAGCAAGTAGATAGGATAGTGAAGGCGGCAGTTGGTCTGCTTGCCTTTTTTGGTCAGAGCATTGAGTGTAGCGGTTGGGAGGTCATATTGCGGCAACTTTTGTAATATTCCATGCAATTCTGGTCTCCTTCCTATCAGATGGATATTCTCAAACTTGAAGGGGGTCAGAAAAGAAGTACAGGATGTTGCCAGGGTTGGATAGGCTGTTTTCCCTGGAGCGTCAGAGGCTGAATGGTGACCTGAAAGAGATTTTTAAAATCAGGACGGGCATGGATAGGGTAAATAGACAAGATATTTTCCCTGCGGAGAGGGGAGTACAGAACTAGGGGGCTGAGAGGGGAGGGTAGGCAGAGAGGGGGTGGGCGGAGGGTAGGAGAGCGTGGATGGATCGAGAG
>NW_025205775.1:0-3943 GCF_004010195.1 Chiloscyllium plagiosum | reverse complement strand
CGACCGACGAGGTGGGGGAGCCGACAAAGGACTTACCGACAGGAGGGGGGCAACCAGACAGAGTGGGGGGAGGGAGGGGGGGAACCAGACAGAGTGGGGGGAGGTAGGGGGGAACAGAGAGGGGGAAGATGGAGAGTTATTTTATAGATCTACAACTCAACCCTGTTCGTGTTTTCTCCTCCTCACCTTAATTTCTTCTGAAGGGCTCCGAACAACTGCATAGTTCCTGGAAAGTGGAGTTTCAGGGAGATCAGGTGCTGAATGTGGCAATTGGGACACTGACCTTTAATGGAATGTGCAGTTCAACAAATGGACTCTGGTTTGATTCCACTGTCTGTGTGGTATTTGCACATTCTCCCCGTGTGTCTGCGTGGGCTTCCTCTGGGTGCTCTTAATTTCCTCCCACAATTCCAAAGTTCAGATGGATTAGCTTTGGATAATGGTAGGTTACAGAGTTAGGGTGGAATACATTCTCCGCGTGTGTCTGCGTGGGCTTCCTCTGGGTGCTCTTAATTTCCTCCCACAATTCCAAAGACATGCAGTTCAGATGGATTAGCTTTGGATAATGGTAGGTTACAGAGTTAGGGTGGAATACTGTTCGGATGGTTGGTATGGTCTTATGGGCCGAAAGGCCTGCTTCCACACTGTGGGGATTTTGTCACTGAGTATAGGGGTTAGGAGGTCACGTTGTGGCTGAGTAGGGCATTGGTGAGGCCAGTGTTAGAATACTGCATTCAATTGTGGTCTCCATTATTTCAGAAAGATGTTATCAGAATAGGACTCAATCTCTTAATGGCAAGTTCTTGGGAAGTGTTGACAAACAAACAGACCATGCAGTGTAGGTTGATTGTTCCTTGAAAGTGTGGTTGAAGGTAGACAGGTCGGTGAAGATGGTGTGCTGTATGCTAGCTGTTATTGGGCAGTGCATTGAGGATCCCCAGACTGCTTTGAATTCCAGTCTCCCTGTTACAGGAAAGATGTTGGGAAACTTGCAAGAGTTCAGAAAAGTTTTCCCTTGTGGTGCCAGTATTGGAACATTTGAACCATAGGAAGAGGCTGAATAGGCTGAGGCTATTTCCCTGCAACACTGGACATTTTAGGTGGCTTTATCGAACTTTATAAAATTATGAGGAGCAATGATAGGGTGACTAGTCATGGTTTCTTTTTTCCCAGGGTAGGGGAGACCAAACAAATGTGAATCTTTTTTCCAATGTGGAAATGACAAATTCTAGAGGAGAGATGGCAATTTTAAAGGATGTGAAAACCGAAACAACTGAAGATGCTGGAAACCAGGAAGAGAAACAGAAGTTTCTGGAAAAGCTTAGCAGGTCTAACAGCAGGTGCGAAAATAAATTAGAGTTAACGTATCTGAGGAAGGTTGACCAGGCCAGAAACTTTAACTGATTTTCCTTCACAGATGCTGCATGACCTGCTGAGCATTTCCAACAACATCTGTGCAAGTTTAAAGGGATTTGTTTGGAGTATATACCTGAGAGTAACTTTATAAAATGCGAGTCAGACCACATCTGGAGAAATGACAGAAGTTTTAGTCCTTTTATTTAAGGAAATACGTCATTTTATCAGAGGCATTTCACAGAAAATTGACTGGGATGATCCCTGGTTTGCAGGGATTATTTTTTAAGAAAAGACTGAAAAAGTTGTGACTCTACTCACTGGATTTGCGAAGAATGAGAGGGGATCTCATTGTTACATGCAGGATACTTAAGGAGTTTGACAGGGTAAATACTGGGAGGATGTTTCCCATCATGAGGGAGTCTGGAACCAGATTCTGGGTCAGTCACGGAATCATGGGTTCTGTTTTGGATTCGTCAAGTTTAAGGCAACACCGACACGGGTCAGGGGTTTCATTAGCAATGGAGCTGGAATGAGGTGGAGATAAGCAACATTTTAAGAGATTGGAATTTCTGGTGTTTGTGATTGTGTAGATGCCTGATCAGAAGGTCACCTTGGGGTCAGATATGAGAGCAATATTGTGAAGAGTGCGGTTCTGCCTCAGATAGTTCCCAGGGAGAGGGAGGGGCTCAGCAGTAAGGGAAAGTAATTTGTAATAGCAACGGAAGGCAATGGGTTTAATCATTGCAACGGTCCGTTGTAGGAAATTGCAGCCAATCGCGTAGTGGGAGTGTGATGAGCAGTTTGATAACTGAGTAATGGAGAGGGATGATGGGGAGGGAGATCTGGGCATTGTCAGTGTACATGTGAAACCTAACACGGTGCTTTTGGACGATGTCACCTCCTGGCAGTGTGTAGGTGCGAAACAGGAGGGACCAAGGCGAGATCCTTAAGGGACACCAAATACAAGGAAATCAGAAAGGAAATGGAGAGTCGGGATGGAGCAGGTTTTCCAACAACGGTGGGGTCAAATATTAGTTTGTAGCAGAATGGGAGAGAAGGACATAACCAGAAAAGACAGACAGGTAGAACAAGGAACAATATGTGATTTGGTGAGGGGGAGTGATGAGGAGGAGGAGCAGCCCAACTCCAAAAGCACTATTTCTACATAAGTGACATCACCCAACTCCACCCAGGTCTCAGCTCATTGACCGAAATACTCGTCCATCCCTGTGTTATCTCCAGACTTCATTATCCAAACACTCCTGGCCAGTCTCCCATATTCAACTTACATGTAATCTCAAGAGTATCTAAAACCCTCCTGCCCAAGTGCTCACTTGTACCAAAACTTGTTGATCCATCAAAAGGCTCCTATTAACAAGCAACAATTTAAAATTCTCACCCTTGATGTAATTCCTGGCTGTGAACATCCCTGTCTCTCTGCACCACACAACCTGTGAGACCCCGACAACTCATTATCTTTCAGACTCAACGATGAGTTTATTCATTGCTTCAACTGTCTGGCTGTTTCTACTGTTGCCAAGGCAACACGGTCTGGAATTCCCACCCTAACGCCCTCAGACCTGCTTTCCTCCTTTAAGGTATTCCTGAAAACCTGATTATTTGGCAATTCTTTTGATCACCTGACCTAATATCCCCTTCTGTGGCCTTATGTCAGAAGTTCTCAATAATATTTCTGTGGATTTATAAACATGATAAAAAAAACAAACTGTTGTTGATTTGCACATACATTGTTAACTCTTCAATGTTACTGAGTGAATAATCGACAACAGCTCTTACCAAACCACATTATGGGAGCACCTTCACCACACGAATTGCAGCTGCACAACGAAGTCAAACATCACCTTCTCCACAGGCAATGGGGCTTTGGCACTGATCAATGGTATCTGTGGAGGGAGAAACACACAGTTGATATTTCAGGGAGTGCAAAATGCATTATAGGGAGGGAAAATGGTGCAGAATTTGGATTTTGAAATTTGTGTTTTACAATATGCACTAAGTTCTATAAAACCTCTCATCCCATACCATGCAAATTTCCTCCTCTTCCTGGTCAATGTGTCTTTCCTTTCCCCTGCCCTTCACCTTCACACATTTCCAATGCCTTGGTAACAATAACACTGTGCTGTCAGTGAAGTTTATCATGTGGTTGAGTATTGCACCGCCCCTCATTCACTCCGATTGGTTGAAGGACCAACTAGCACCTCTAGCCCGCGTTCCCCCACTCTTATTGGTACTGCGCTGACATCAATAATCTGAGGCCCGTTGTGGGCTGGAGCATGCTCAGTGCTTCCTGCTTTTGCTGCTGTTCATTAGGTATGAGAGAGAGGGCTCATCCCTGTTTCTCCTGATGTCAGACAATAACAACAACTACCTGCATTGTATGGAGCCTTTCACATTGACAAATCTCCTAAAATGCTTCACGAATGATGGAAACGTTGATTAAAGAGAACGATTTTTAGATACATCTTTAAGGCAGACAGAGGGGGCTTGGGAGGATATTCCAAAGGTTTGTGTCCTCGGCACCTCCAATCGTAGAGTGATATATGTGGGCAACAGCTTACAATGGAGA
>NW_025205774.1:5434-10895 GCF_004010195.1 Chiloscyllium plagiosum | reverse complement strand
GTGTCTGTGTCTGTGTATCTGTGTGTGTGTGTGTGTGTGGTTCTGTGTCTGTGTAACTGTGTGTGTGTGTTGCTTCAATTTCTTTGTCTAATCCTAGAGCGAGTTATACAGTGAACAGAAGAGCCTTGGGAAAAGTTAATGGGCAGAGAGATCTGGGAGTGAAAGTTGCTGCACAGGTGGATAGAGTGGTCAAGAAGGCATATAGTATGCTTGCCTTCATTGGATGGGATATTGAGTAAAAGAGCTGACAAGTCATGTTAAAATTGTACAAGAAATTGTTCGGCTGCATTTAGAATATTGTGTACAGTTCTGGTCGCCACATTACCAAAAGGATGTGACGCTTTGGTGATGGTGCAGAGAAGGTTTACGAGGATACACACCCCCACCTTGTCTCAGTCAAATCCATCGAATTCAGCACCGCCTTCCTAACCTGCAATCTTCTTCCCGACCTCTCCGCCCCCACCCCAGTCTGACCTATCACCCTCACCTTGACCTCTTTCCACCTATCACATTTCCGACGCCCCTCCCCCAAGTCCCTCCTCCCCACCTTTTATCTTAGCTTGCTGGACAAACTTTCCTCATTCCTGAAGAATGGCTTATGCCCGAAACGTCGATTCTCCTGTTCCCTGGATGCTGCCTGACCTGCTGCGCTTTTCCAGCAACACATTTTCAGCGTTTACGAGGATGTTGCCTGGTATGGAAGGTGCTAGCTATGAAGAGAGGTTGAGTAGGTTAGGTTTGTTTCATTAGAAAAAAGGAGTTTGAGGGGAAACCTAATTGAGGTTTACAAAATCATGAAGGGTATAGACAGGATGGATAGAGACAAGCTTTTTCCCAGGGTGAAGGATTCAATAACGAGAGGTCACACTTTCAAGGTGAGAGGTGAAAAGTTTAAGGGGGATACACGCGGCATGTACTTCACACAGAGGGTGGTGGGTGTCTGGAACACGTTGCCAGCAGAGGTGGTAGAGGCAGGCACGGTAGGTTCATTTAAGATGCGTCTGGACAGATGCGTGAGTAGGTGGGGAGCAGAGGGATACAGATGCTTAGGAATTGGGCGATAGGTTTAGACAGTAGATTTGGATCGGCTCAGGCTTGGAGGGCTGAAGGGCCTGTTCCTGGGCTGTGAATTGTTTTTGTTCTTTGTTCTTCTTTGTTCTTTGACTATTCTGTGGTATTGCTGCACATCATTCTACATTAAGAACCTGGCCCGACATTTACAGGGTCGAAAGAAGCCACTGTGTGCTTTGGTGCACTCACTGGACGTCCCACTTAGTCCCATTCCTTGCTTTACACCCACATCCTAATGGCCCTTCATAGTTTCTTCTCACCTCTGCTCTCCTTCCTTTGGTGATGATCTTAGAGTACTCGGTCCCAGGCTATCAATATTCAGCAGAATTACGTTTCCCTTCTTTACCCTATTACAATGCATCTTAATTTTTGAACAAGGTTATTAAATGTAGACGAGGAGAAAGTGAGGTCTGCAGATGCTGGAGATCAAAGTTGAAACTTTATTGCTGGAACAGCACAGCAGGTCAGGCAGCATGCAGGGAACAGGAGATTCGACGTCTCGGGCACAGGCCACCTGAAGAAGGGCCTGTGCCCGAAACGTCGAATCTCCTGTTCCCTGGATGCTGCCTGACCTGCTGTGCTGTTCCAGCAATAAAGTTTCAACTATTAAATGTAGACACCATGATCAATATCAAGTTGATTATTCCTGTTTCCAGGGCACTGAGCTGTGTACTCCAGCCAGATCTTCCCCAGCTCTCTGTTTGAACTCCGGTCGGTGTTCAACCAAGCTGGATTGCAACTGGAATGCTATGGTGGATCCCCAGATCCCTGCTTTGCTCAGTAATCTGATACTGCAGAGTGTAGAAACTAGTTCAAAACAAGATCAGTGTCTTTCTTAACTAAATAGCCTGCCCCAAACCCTTCTCCAGTGAGAACCGTGTAAAATGACCAGTTGACTGAGCTTCTGAAGGGAAGTCTGCACATCTCGGGAAGTGTAACCCAACACAAGTCAGGAAGGTTTCACCATGAAGGAAAATGAAAACATAAAAAGTGACAACTCTAATCCCAGCACATTCTGATGCCAAGAAATACTCGCAAAGTTTTCAAAGTTGTTTTGCGCACATCTGGTGCACTAGTATTCCCAATTATACAGAACTGCCGCACAGACACCAAATTAGTTCGTGCAAAGTGTAAACAGATTGTTCTTTTCAAGTTCTTTTTATGGAAACATACCTCACAAGATATTTAAATTCTGCACCTGAGCCACACTTGCTGCCTATCTACACCAGCCAAGCATTTCTCCATCTGTACAATTACAGTGGCACCATTTGGCATCTCTGGGGAAGGTTGGATCTTATAAATCGAGAGGCCATCTGTTATCTTTGTGATCAATCTTTGCAGCCGGTGTGTTGCTGTGGTGACTGTTCACTTTTGACAAGTCTGTGCCCAGAGACTGATCATGGTTTTGTGCCCAGTGTTATGTGGGGGAGGCTGAATTGTACCGAGTTGGTGAGGTTGGTGTAAGTGGGTGTGCCACCTAAAGTCAAAGGGTAAGCAAAGGATATGCCATTCCTCGTGACACCCTCTGCCTTCATGAAACCTACCTCCTGTGTCTCCCATGGTCACCAGCAAAGGTGGTGTTTTCTTTGTGGAAGTGGGGATAGAGTTGTACAAGTGCAGTTTAAACTTCACAACTTGTCGTCAGGATGCCTTGGAACAGGATATGGGTGACGTCTGTCTGCTCTTTCTCCTTCAAAGCTTGTGGTTGTGTAGAACACCACACCAAGTTGTCTTCAGCTCAAGCTATTATCAAGCCCACCTTTGAAGTGCCAGACCCACCAGTTATCATCATCATATGAAGTAGTGAATGAACTTGAATCCATCCCCATCAATTAACTTGGAATAAGATACTTGTAGACAGAGCTACTTCATAGTTACAGGGTGCATACCGTCCACTTGAGCCACTGCAACACCAGACTGTACCTTGCGCTCACACCTTACACCAAAGACAGCACTAACTTGACTGCCTGAATATTTACTTAAATCCTACAGTGGGGCCAGGCACACAACGTCTGACCCTGAGACAAGAGTATAATTGGGCTGACACTCAGTAATGATGAGTTGTGCCTCCAAACCTACAAGGTTCATTATTTGTGCATTTAGCTTCTGTAACTGGTCACTCATGTTAAAACAGATCCATTTTGGCCAATGTAGCTCACCTGAAGTTTAGATTCCAGTCCAACCTTATCTGAATCGAAATGCCAGATCAAACTGGATGTAAATTTGGATATGTCAAACTATGCTTAAAATAGTTTTAAGATTATTTCCTAAAAAGCACTGCTATCCAAGTGCCATCTGTGCCACACAATTGCCAGGCCCATCTCTACAAAAAAAAAATCCGCCATTCAATGGCATTATCACTGAATTATTACTGAATCCCCCATTAGCAACATCCTGGAAGTTACCGTTCACCAGAAACTGAACTGGACGGCCATATAAGTACAGTGACTGTAGAGCAGGTCAGAGGGTGAGAATTCTGTGGCAAATAATTCATTTCATGTGTCCCCAAATTCTGTCCACCATCGACAGGAGGGTGATGGAATATTGTCCACTTGCCTGAATGGATGCTGCTCTATCAACATTCAAGAAGTTCGGCCCATCCAGGATAAAGCAGCCCATTTGATTGTCATAAATATTCACCCACTCCACCACCAACACATTGTGGCAACAGTGGATGCTGTCCAGAAGATGCGCAACAACTCAACAAGGTTCCTCAGCACCTTCTAAATCCTCTACCAGCTGGAAAGACAAGGGCAGCAGGAGAATGGAACTCCAGCAACTGCAACTTCCCCTCCAAAGCCACACAGCAGCCTGACTTGGATCCACATCGCTGTTTCTCGTTACTGCTGGCTTAAAACCTGGGACTCCCACCCCGATGGCATTGCGGGTGTTCCTACACACATGAACTTCACAAATGTCTCAAAAAGCCAGTCCATCATCACCTCCTTCAAGGCAATTATTATCAGGCAAGAAATGCTAGCCAGCCAGCAATGCCCACACCCCATGAGTGAATAAAAGTAAGTGCTGATCTAGACAGTAACACACACATTCCATTAATAAATAAAACAGAGGAGAAAATGGCAGCTTTCAAAGAAAAGTCTTCCTTTGAAGCAACGCTAGTCAAAAGTTAACTCAAAACAGACTTTTGATCAATTGTTTTTACTCAAAGCGTGATAAGTGATCGGATTGTGTTTCCAGGTAATGTAAAGGAAACATGTTAGAGGCTCGTAACATGCGACTAATGATTGTCTGGGTGAGTTACTGGAAAAGGCCCTTATTTATCCTTGACTTTTCTCTTAATCTTTTATTTAAAGCAACCTTGGCAGCTGATAGTCCATAGATAGTCCATTAGGAAGAGCCTATTTGCAGTTGATGTGACTTATCTGTGCATTTTCTCCTTTTACACTGAGTCTATTAATGCACTCTGAGGCTTTGGTTACATGAATATAGCTTATTAATTGATAATAGGGGCTTGAAACAGGGCAAAGGGTGTGAGGTCTCCAATCTGCAGAGACGCACTGCAGCAGAAAAACAATTGAGCTCATGTTATTTTTCCTGTTTAATCACGGATTGAGTTCATGCATTGATCAGACACAGATCGAAGCTGCTGTCTCCCATAATGGACAATGCTGCTTCAAAATATGTTTTTGGAAAAGCCATTCACTCTTAGCCACCCCATTGTAGCAGAATAAATGAATGTCTCGTGCAGCAAATGTGTCTCATTCTTATTACAGCGTTTGAAGTTTTTTTTAGAGGCAGGATGATCGCTGCTGTGCTCTATCTCCATTCGCAGGTCCTGGGGAAGTACCCCCCACCACAAGTTACAAAGTGAACTGCATCTAGGAAAAACATGCTTGTACTGATAGTGCTCTAAAAACTGTGTGTGTGTGTCTATGAGTGTGTGTGCGTGCACAATTGTGCTTGTGTGCGTGCGCATTTGTGCTTGTCTGTGTGCACCTGTGTCTGTGTGTGTGTATGTGTGTGTGTGCTTTCTTCTGTGTTTCAGTGTGTATGATTGTGTGCGTGTGTTGCGCGCACGTGTGTGTGTGTGTGTCTGAGTGTGTGTTTTTGATTTTTTTTAATACTCATTCTGAGAAGACAGACATCATTGACAAAGTTCATCACTGGGTTGTTGTGGTTGTAAGTTTACTCACTGAGCTCGAAGGTTTGTTTTCACATGTTTCATCACCATGCCAGGTAACATCACCAGTGAGCATCAGTGGTGAAGCACCGCTGTTATGTCCCGCTTTCTATTTATGTGTCTTGGTCTGTTAAGGTGGGTGATATCATTTCGTCTAACCCCACCCCCACGCCGATCGTCTAACCCCGCCCCCACGCCGATCTCCGTCACAACGCCCAACTCCGCCCCCACGCCGCTCTCTGTCCCCGC
>NW_025205774.1:0-1119 GCF_004010195.1 Chiloscyllium plagiosum | reverse complement strand
CTCTTTTGTGAAATTTATGCCAGTAAGGATGTTGTTGATGATGTTGTAGGTTTCCTTTAATTTGTTCCCTTTCGTGATGATAAAGGGGTTATCATGTAGCTGACCCAAACCCCAAAGTCACTTTTGCCCATGTTTCGATTGCTTTTGTGAACTGTGCGGTAAGGCTACTTCCTAACTGCATCGAATTAGAGGATTATGGATTCTGACTGAGTTACAATGAAGGGATGGCGATATACGTCCAAATCAAGATGGTAATCAGAACGCACAAAGTTTGGTCTTTTCTCAGAACACTAGGGGCTTGGTTGCATTTTCTCAATAATTATACCTTGCCACATATTGTGAATGCTTCAGAGTTCTAACTATTGCTGTTCCATCCTCAGTGCTAATGCGGATAATCTTCACCATGCAGCCAAGTTTGAAACAAACCACCTCACATGCATGATGTTGCTCCAATTGTGCCAATTCCCAGTGTTGTGATGAGGCACAATGATCACAGCCAGCCTCAAAGGGACTGTCTTCCTACATTGCCCCCCTAAAGAACCAATATGTGGAATATTTGAAAGAACAGAAGTTCTTACCCTACATGAGGCATTGTGGATTCCTGCAGGTTACCTTCACTTTCTGGAGGGAGACCTCAGAGGGCTGTTATCAGCTGCACTCAAAGTGTTTTAACAGAGAATGGAAACTCCGTTTACATCAAACCGGATCACGTGCTATCAGTGCCATTCACTTAGTTAACCAGTAACTATGTGGAATTAACTTAAACAAGCCTGAAAGAAATGCACCAAGGACATCAGCAGTGGCTGCGAAGTGGCTGGAGAACTTCATGCACCTTTCCTGCAATCACTCGTTATTCACATTTACTTTCTTCTGTCTTTCAATTCCCCTTTAAATCACATGGAGCAGAAAGAATGATCATGCATTTAGTTAGCACCGTTCATAACCTCCAGACTTCCCTGAGAAGGTCACCACCAGTGAACTACTGCTCAAGTGTACTCAACATCGTCATGCATGAAAACACAGCAGCAGCTGATTGGCTGAAGCATGGTCCTGCATACAGCAAGGAGATCAGTAGCCGGATCTACTCCCTCATTGACGTTGGTTTGGGAGAAGAATTTA
>NW_025205773.1:0-10895 GCF_004010195.1 Chiloscyllium plagiosum | reverse complement strand
CCATACATAAAAACACACAATAGCACACACACATACTCCCACAGACATACAATTCGACTGATTCACACACTCCCACACTCTCACATGCGCCCTCTCACAGACTTAGACCTCTCTGCACTCACACACGCACACATATATATACTCTCTCACAGACACTGTCAACAACCGCCGCAACACACAAACATGCATGCACACATGCGCACACACAAACATACACACGTACGTTTGTGGTGTGAATTTGTACTTGTAGAGTTGTGTTGTACTTTGCTCCAAAACTGCATGAATTCTTCTAAGATTCTATTAATTCTTTTCTCAGATTAGAATCCATCTTCACATTATGGCACCGATAGAGAACACAGGGGGGTATGGATACCACCATTACATGTGAGGACACCTCCGACTATATACGTGAAGCTACTCATGCGACTCAGCCATTTTTCTCTATCTCATGCGCCTGTAGGCAAGGATGCCCTGAGGCATGGCACATTGGTGAAACTGAGGGGAGGGTAGAGCAATGGAAGAATGTGCACCAAACAACAATCAACAGAACAGATAGGAGTGTTCCCTCCTATGTGGAAAACAATTTAGCCGTCTGGGGCATTCGACCTCGGACTTTTGGGTGAGCATCCTCCAAGGCGGACTTCAAGACAGGCAGCAGCAAAAGGTAGCTGAGCAGAGGCTGATAGCCAAGTTTACTACTCATAGGGATGTCCTCAACCGAACCTTGGTTCATGTCATACTACAGGTGACCCCCATTGCACTATATACACACACTGACATTACTACACACACATAGGCACACACACACAGAGTCGAACAAGGCACACACTCTCCCACACTCACACAAGTATCCTCTCACAGACTTAGGGCCCTCTACACTCACACACACACTCATACTCTCTCTCACAGACACTCAGTAATCCCCCCCCACACCTATATACGCACAGCGACACACACACCCGCACACACATACGTTTGTGGGATGAATTTGTACTTGAAGACTTGTATTGTACTTTGCTCAAAAACTGCATGAATCCTTGTACGATTCTGTGAATTGTTTTTAGATTAGAAACAGTCTAAATATTATGGCACAGACAGCAGCGCACAGCGGGACTAACACCTTCAATACATGATCTGGGCTGTCACCAATTGTCAAATTTTACAGGAGAATGTAACTTTTAAAAAAAAGTATTGCAATTTTCATATGAAACAAATGAAACTAATATGGTCATTGTAACACATGAGACACTGAACAAACAATCAAGGTATTTTTCAGTGTATAATTTCAGTTACACCACGCTGTAGGGCTTTTGCTATAAATTCTGTTTCTTAGAGTCGTATACTCCACAATCACCTGACGAAGGAGCAGCGCTCCGAAAGCAAGTGCTTCCAATTAAACATGTTGGACTTTCACCTGCTGCTGTGTGATTTCTAACTTTGTACACACCAGTTAAAATCCAGCATCAACAAACCATAGGTAGATTGGATAACCAGACGTTTTCCCAGTGTGGAAATGGTCATTACAAGGAGTCATAGTTCCAAGATAATTGGAGGTTCAAGGAAGACGTCACTTTAGTCGGGGGGGGGGGGGGGTGGGATGGTGTACGGGGAATGTTTGCCAGTACATGAATGGTATTTAAGATAGTCTGATCTGACAGTGTGACAAAAGGGCGGCACGTTGTTGGCTCGGGGGGAAGGTAATGGAATCGCTCTGGGTTGGCTGATCTTCAGAGGGTCGGTGTGTTCTTGTGGGGTTGAATGGCCTGTTTGCACACTGTAGGGCTTCAACGAAAAGGCCGACCAAACATCGAGGACCAAATGGCCTGTGCTGGACTGATCTATAATTCAGAATCCATGTTCAGGAAATTTAACACAACAGACAAGATATCACGTTGCAACTTGATAAGGAATTGGTCAGGCAACGCGTTCATTTCTGATCAATAGATTTACAGGAGGGAATTGGAAGCTATGGAAAGACAGTACAAGAGTTTTACCAGGATGCTGCCTGGTTAAGAGGGCACGAGCTATAAAGTGACTCCAGAAAAACTCTGCAGTGGCGGAGAATAGAATTTAAAAAAATAAATCATGACATGCATAGAAAAGGTTGACGGTCACAATCATTTTCGCTGAGTTGAAATGTCTAAAACTAGGGAGCATGCATCCAAAGTAAAAGGGGGGAATTTCAAAGGAATGTGAGGAGCAAATTTTTGTTTTCACAGGCGGTACTATGAGTCTGTAACGCGCTGTCAGTGGTGATCGTGGATGCAGATATGATAGAGGACTTTCGGGAACATTTCGATCAGCATATGAATATGGATTTAATGGAGGAATATGTTCAAGTACAGGAGAAGCGTTGAGATTACTTTAACGTCATGTTCAGCACAAACTCGTCTTTTGAAGGACCCGTTACTGTGTTGTATGTTTGTACCTGCTAACAGTGAAACCTAACACATTCGTACGCTTTGATGCCTTCTCAAAAAAGAAACGTGGTTCATGTGTAGTGTTGTGGGGTGGCGAGCAGATTGTGGTATTGTGTCTCCTTTAACACGAACGCGAGAAAGAGAGAGAGAGAGAGAAAGAGCAAGAGAGAGGCTTTGATCCATACACTCGTGGATTTATTTTCAAAAGAGCAAAAATCCCTTGGACCAAAGATGAAGAAAAGAGATGCACACAAATGTGGATACACACAAGAATGCATATGAATACATACAAGTGCGCACACACTCAAATATATGCAAATAGAGGCAGACAAAAATACCCAGAGAAACGCGGAGAAAAATGAATACACGACAATAAACACGTACATAAGCAACCCCAGATGCACGCACACGTACATGCACGAACACTGACAAGGACACACACAGAAACACTGAGAGATATATAAGTCGCGACAAACGCTCAAAAGCAGACACACGTGCTAATCTAAAGCGACAGACGTAAACAGGTAAATAACGAGGCACACAGAGACGCACACACGTAGTCTGAGTGGGAAAATGAACAGCAGATTTGGTGTAATTTCGAGAACTATGAGGTTAACGACTTCGGGTGCAACATTAGGAAGGCTAATTACGATTTGAGTGACTTCAAAGTTGGAGATTGGTTTGTGACAGGGTGGGTCTGTGTGTTCAATTTGGGGTCACTGTGGGGCCTATGTGTTTTGATTGGAGTCTGTGCCTTCAGTGTGGAGGCAGCGTATTCAGAGTTGGTTCAGTATGTTAGACGTCGGATTAGTTTGCATTAAATGTGGGTCCGCATGTTCATTATTGGGTCTATGTCTTCAGAGTAATGTATTTATGTTCAGTGTGGGTTTTGTGTGTTCAGAGTGGGGTCTGTGCTTTCATTCTGCGGTCCGTGTCTTCTGTTTGGGATTTGTGTTTTCACATCGGGGCCAGTGTGCATTGAGAGTCTGGTCTGATTATTCAGTGTGGGAGTGTCTGTGTTCAGTGTGGGGCCTGTGTGGCCAGTTTTGGCACCTCTGTGTTCAGTCTGGCGTCTGTGTGATCAGTGTTGGATAAGTGTGTGTTCAGCGTGAGATCAGTCTGTGCCCAGTGTGGTGTCTGCATGTTCAATGTGATGCCTGTGTCAGTATTAGAGAGAGCGAGAGAGAGGGACAGAGAGACAGAGAAAGAGAGAAAGAAAGCCTTCTGAGATCCGTATACGCCCTCTAATCCCCTTCCCCTTCATTGATCCTGTTCTCCCACCAGTGACAGAATACATGCAATTCACGTACATCACTATGGCTGCAACAAAAAATGCGCATGAATGTCTACCCAGGCGAGTGATTGACGAAGGTTTTCTTAATCAGGGGTCCTGGTGTTGGTATTAGGGATTGGCGTACCTGAGAAGATGCTGTCACAGAAAAGGCTGAAATGAATTCGTCAGCTGTCAGAAGTTGGGAGGCCGTTGCGTTGGCTAACGTCAACCCATCATGCAGTTCGTCTCATCTGACAACACGTGGAGTGTGGATGCAGCCGTGAGTCGCTGGGATTATCCTGTTTGCCACAGAGATCTGGCACAGTTACATCCCAGGATTTGACTCCCCAGTATTATTTCTGAAAAAAGCAAAAACAAATCTCACTTCTGGCACCGGCCATCTCCCTCTCAATCCCACATTTCACCACTTTGAACACGGATTTTATTAATCAAAACATCTCATATAGATTCGCATTTCACACCTTCGTCACTTAATCCCCTCCGACAGCCTCTCGAGTTAGCCCCCTGCTCACTCCTTCAGTGATCTTGACCTCTAATGGCATGACCATTACTGAATCTTCTCACTGTCAAAATCCGAGGTCTCCCACTGAGAGAGAATCTCACAGTCGCCCCTTGATGTTGAATGGCATCACCATCATAGTGTGACCCCTCAGCCACCATCTATTTTGCTTGTTCAAGATCCTGGACTTCTTATCCTAACAGTTTACCGTGAGTCAGTCTTCTGCATATGGACTGCGATGTATCACGAAAGAGCCCACTCCCAACATCTTCTCAAAGAAGGAAATCGATGGATGAAAGACAAATGTTGGACCAGCCAGGTCCAATCACGTCTGGATAGTGAAACGAATGAAGGTACCGCTGCGTTTTCAGTGGGCACGAAACCTTTTGATGTTTTTCTACGCTCCCCATCCTCTTTCAGCACAATCCCCCAACTCATTACCACCTGCTGCCCAATGTAGCGGTTTCCATCCTTCTGTTTTGCTCCCCTATCCAGACCTAACTGCAAAACTTCTCAATTGTTACAAGCTTTCACAACTGAACATTAAAAGCAAGGATCCTGTCGATGGTAGAGGAATGCACAATACTTTGGCTGCCGATTACACAGACACGTCACAGCCACAACTGGTACAAACCCTAGCTTTTAGCTGTGAGACATCCCAGTACATATGATATTAGCAAAAAAAATCTAACCCGAAACTATGCTGCGTGCACTTGATCTTACTATGTAATTCTGCATGTTTTGGGTCTAATTCCTTTATAAAATACTCTAACGTGTGGCAATATGTACTTTTCTCTTTCTAAATCACCCTGCGAACAGAGTGCCTGTGTTTGCAATGATTTGACTCTACTGCTCACAAAACAAATCTGTTTCCACTGTACGTAGGCACATTTGACAACAATAAATCAAATTAAATCAATGAAACACATTATGCAAACTATAGCATAAAATTTGTCTCTCTTTATTTATGAAAAACCTTGATTATTATTCTGCAATACTCTGGAAGGAAGGATCGTAAATTCCTTGACAATGTACAAAAGAGATTTAAGTGATCACGACAGGAGGATTTTAGATATTAGGAAAGGTAATGGAAATTGGGCTTATTCTCCATGAAACAGAGAGGATTCACAGGTGATCTTATCGACGTGCTCAAAATTATGAACTATTTTCACAGGGTGGAGACGGATTCTGCTTCCACTTATTGATTTGCTCGTAACAAGTGGGTTACACTCCAAGATTGTGAGCAAGACAGTGAGGGGTGAAGCGAGGAGAAATGTCGTTCCTCAGAAAGTTGTTAGAATTTGGAATACGCTCCTTTGGGGAATGATGGAGGCGGATTCTAGTATTGGTTTCAAAAGAAAACGGAATATATATTTGAAATAGATACATTTGAGAGGGTTATGGAGAGAGAGCTGGAGCATGGGACTATTTACGAAATTGTTTCCGGATTATATGCAGATTCAATGGGTCTCAAACTGCTCTGCAAGTTCGCATGATTCTCCGAAAATCTAGAGTTATGAAATGAAAGCAGATCCAATCGTAAGCATTGCCATTTGCTGTAAACACCCGTCCAACTCACTCATGTTCTTTATGGAAGAAATTCTGTTGCCCTACCCCAGTATGGCGTCATGTCACTACAGACCCACAGCGATATGTTTGATTATATTGAAAACTAGAGAACAGCACTAAGTGATGCACCCAGTCAGCGAGTTTCACGGGCCACGAAGAAAAATTGCTTTTTATATTTCTGAACCTTTCACCTGATCGGCAGCAGGTCATTTTGAACTGTGCTTTCTCTTTGATAAATATTTACCTAGTTCACGGAACAGGTTGCCATTCTGCTTGTCCACTTGGAACAAAGTTATCAAGCTATTCACGAATGAGTCACTTTCTTGTCCCTTTCAAAGAGAAGCATGTAAACTATGAGCAAGAGCAGGCCATTCTGTTTTTAGACTTTGCTGCAAAATTCAATATGGTCATAGCTGGTCATCCAACTCAGTCCCCTGTTCATACTTTCTCCCCATACATTTTCATCCATTGAACTGCAAGAACCATGTCTAACTCCGTCTTAAAGAACATCTACATTTTGGCCTCGGGCCCTTCCCGCGTCAATTGTTTGCCAGGTTTTCCCACTCTCTTGGTAAAGAAATCTTCACAGCTTTGTAGTCATGACTCAACTGCTCCCTGTCTCCAAATGTGACTTTGGCTAACAGCATTTTGTTATGATTTTACTCTGTGTCTCTGCATGTGATGCAATAACAATAGTACTGTGGTTAGCACTGACTGTCTCTGCCTGACTCCAGACCCACAGCACTATATTTGCCGAAGATGTGTTCTGTATCTACAAGTAAATCCTGGACAACAGTATTCTGACTATCAGTGACCTGCTCTGTCTCTGCATGTGACACCAGAACCGCAGCACTGCCCTCCTCCAGGTCTAAGCGGGACATCTGACTTAGTGTCCTGTGTAGAACTATGACCAGGAGTGTCCATGCACTGACTCCAGGTCCAAAGTATTGCACTCATCACTGACATATTCTGTTTCTTCATGTGATTCCACACCCACAGCACTGTAGTACAAATTTACTTACTCACACTCTACGTGAGTCACGGGTGTAAGTACTGTGGTGATCAGAAATCTGTCGTGTCTCTACAGATTACTCCGACACACAAGACGTTGCGTATCATTAACCTGCTCTGACCTCTCATATCACTCCACCCGCTGCATTGTGATAACCACCAACATGTTACGGACCTACACGTAATTCCAGATTCGAAGAACGACGTTCATTTCTGACATGCTCTGCCTCTATATATAACTCCTGGTCCAAAGATTTGTGTTTACCATTAATTGCACTGTCTCTATTTGTGAATCCATACCCACAGCGCTGTTGTCACCATTGACACGTACTACATATGATTCCAGGCCAACCTCACCGTGCGTACCATTGACTTGCTCCATCTCAACATCTTCCACCAGACGCATGATTTCTGATGAAGGACTGATGCCCAAAACGTCTGTTCTGCTCCTCGGATGCTGCCTGACCTGTTGTACTTTCTCAGCAACACACTCTCGAATCTTCAATGCCTACTACTGACTTGTTCTGTATCTGCGTATGACTCCAAGTACAGCATTGTGGTTTTCATTGACCTGCTCTGACGCCTGATGCATATCCGAAATAAAACAATATTGCAGTTACCACTGACATGTCCTGTCTCTACATGTAACTTCAAACGCACAGCATTGTTGTTCCAACTGACCTGCTCTGGGGATGTAAATGCAGATCTAGAGTATTGTGGTTGATATTGACCGTTTTTGAGTCTACATGTGTCTCCACGTGCTGCAATCCACATTGAACTCCTTTTTCTGCATACGAAGTCAGATCCATAGCGCTGTGGTTATCACAGGGCTCTCTAGTTTTTACATGTGACTCTAGGTCCACAACACCTTTGTTATCACGTTTTTCCCCTGACTCTGTATGTGATTCAAGGCAGACAACACTGTGTTAACACTAACGTTCTCAGTCCCTGCGTGTCACTCCAGGCCGATAGCACGTGTTTATCACAGACGTGTTCTATCTTGAAGTGAAACTCTTGGCCAAGAGCCATGCAGTTATCACTGACCTATTCTGTCTCTCCGTACAAATTCTGACCAAAGCATTGTGATTACTAATGCCCAGCTCTGGGTCGACATGTAAAGTGAGACAAAAGGTATTATGAAGATCTCCGACCTGCTGTGTCATTCCATGTGACGCCAGAACCATAGCACTATTCTGATTATTGGTCTTTTCTGCCTCTGCATGTCATTCCAGACCCACAGAACTGAGTTCAACATTTACTTTCAATTCTCTGCATGTGGTCTCGGGCCCACAACACTATGGTTTCCACTGACCTGCTGTCTCGACATGGAAACCTGGGCCCCCAAACCTGTCGGTGCATCTGACCTACTTTGGACTGACATATAAGTCCAGGCCTTAACACAGTGGTGACCATTGATCTTCTATGTGGTTGCAAGTGTCTACACATCTGAAGCACTCTGGTTGTTACTGATCTATTCTAATTCTATGCTTGACACGAGACGTACAATGCTCTTGTTCGCACTGTCCTATTCTGTTTCTGCATGAAACTCCTGGCCAACAACACCTTGGTTGGGACTCAACTGATCTGTGTCCACATGTGTGCCCAGAACCACAGCACTACGGTTAGCACTGATCTATTCTCTCTCGAAACCTAACAGCTGAATAGCAGTGGTTATCCCTGACCTGTTCTATCAAAGCACGTGACTCCAGACCGACAACTCTGTGGATTATACGATCCTGCACTGATCTCAAATGTAACTCCACGTCCAAAGAACTTTGGTTACCCCTGACCAGATCTGTGTCTACATGCGACCCCAAGCATGTAGCGCTGTGGCAATCACTGACCTATTATGTCAATAAACGTGACACCACACTCACAGCAATGTGATTACGTTAGACCTGGTTTGGGTTTGCAATTTAATCCAGACAACTGCACTGTGATTCATATTGAACTGTTCTAGACCATCCTGTGACTCCAGATATTCAGCTCTGTGTTTGGTAATGAACTGCTGTGTCTCTCCAAGTGGCTGCAGATCCACAGCACATTTGGCTATTGCTGATCTGCTTCATCTCTGCAATTATTTCCAGGCAAATAACACTGTGGTTCACATTGAACTGCTCTGGAAATGACGTGTGACTCCAGATCTTCATCACTGTGGTTACCACTGATCTGCTCTGTCTCAAACTGAAAGTCGGAGCTCATAGCACCGTTTGTAACTCTGATTTGTTCTGGATCCAGGTCAGGATGTGACTCCAGATCTTCAGCTTTGTGTTTACCACTGACCTGTTGTGTCTTTGCTTCTGAATCCAGAACAAAGACCTGTAGTGACCACTGACAACCCTGCCTGTACATGTTGCTCCAGATCCGTAGAACGAAATGTACTCCCAACATAGGCTATCTCTCCAGGTGATGTCAGTCCCACAGAATTGTGTTTGCAAATGATATTTTTTGTTCTACGTTTGGCTCCAGCCGCAGCTATGTGTTAATCACGGACCTGCTCTCGATCTAATCACCATTCCAGCCCGACATCACTGTGAATAGCATTGATCTGCTCTGTCTTCACATATGACAGTGGACACACACACGGTGGTTAACCATGTTCAGCTTTGACTCTGCATTTGATTCTAGAAAAGACAACTTTTTGGTTGTTACTGACCTGCTATGCCTCTGCATGTCATTCCGGCCTACATCACTGAGGTTACCATTTACTTGGTCTGCATCTGTATTTGACTCCAGACCAAAGTGTCATGGTTACCACAGACATGACTTGTCTCCACGTAGAACTCACGGAATACGTAGGAAATTGGATGGGGATGTAAGGCAGGAATTCAAGGAGGCAGGTTGGAAGCTTTTCGGAGGCCTACAAAAAATACTGCCAACATGATATGCCTTGTTTGCTAACCGTGCCCAGTTCTAGCGAGGAGACGAGTAGGAAGTGAGAGAGGAGGTCGCACGCGTTTATAAATACCGTACAGGAGAGAGGATTCAGATACCTCGATAATTGGGACTCAATTGTAGGTGGGACTTCTACAAACGGAGAGTCAGGAAAAGATGGGTGAACTTGCAGCATGGGTTATTAGATGAAAGTTCGATGTCATGACCAATTCGGAGACATGGACAGAGCAAGGAAAGTAAGGTTATTGCAGTTGCAGGATTTTCATATTTCAGTAAGAAAAAGGGAAAGTCATAAAAAGGGGTCTATGTGTGGCATTGTTAAACAGAAGAGCATTAAGATTTTAGAAAGGATATTTTATAATGAATTCAAAATTGGGATAGTATGGACTGAGGTTAGAAACAGGACAGGGGAGTTCACACTTCTCGGAGATTTCTACAGGCCGTCAAATATTTCCAGAGATCCAGTGCAAACGATTCTGAAGATGATTCCGGATAGGAAAGAAAAATACAAGGTATTTGTTATGTAGGCCTTTAACATTCCAAATATTGACTGAAAACGCGAGAGTTCATGTATTTCGAATGGGTGAGTTTTAGTCCACTGTACGCAGGAGGTTGTCCTGACACAGTATGTCGATTGTCAAACAAAAGGCGAGGCCTCCTTGGATTTGGCACTTCGTAATGAACCAGGCCAGATGTTAGATTTGAAGGTAACTGAGTCATTTGGTGATCGTGACCACAATCCAGTTACGTTTACTTTAACGATGGAGAGACATAGGTACGGACAGCAGGCAAGATTTATATCTGGGTGAAATGCAATGATTACGCAATTAGGCATGAGTTAGGATGCAAAGGATCAGGAAGGAAACTGCAGGGAATAGGCACTTTCGAAATGGCGAGTGTGAGAGGTAATTTCGGTCTAAACTTTAAGATGTGCCTGGATCACAGACTGATCTATAATAAAAGACAAAACTTTTGTTTCTTTTCTAGAACATTTTATATACTCAAAAGTAGAATAGTTTAATTTGTGCAGAATGCTAACAATTTGTGAGCAGAGTAAAAAACAAACAGGCCCTTGATTGATGAAACCATTAACACAGGCAGGGAAGGATGAGTCCTTGACTGATAAGACTGCAGGATAGGGAAACGACTCGAGAGACATCTGCTACAGATTGACGCAGAGACATCTGCTACAGATTGATAAGACCGC
>NW_025205772.1:5046-10894 GCF_004010195.1 Chiloscyllium plagiosum | reverse complement strand
TAGATAGAGTAGACAGTCAGAAACTTTTTCCACGGTACAACTGAGTGTTACAAAGGGACATAAATTTAAGATGATGGGTGGAAGGTATAGGGGAGATGTCAGGGGTGGGTTCTTTACCCAGAGAGTGGTGGGGGCATTGAATGCGCTGCCTGTTGGAGTGGTCGAGTCAGAATCTTTGGTGACCTTTTAGCGGCAATTCGATAGGTACATGGATGGGTGCTTAAGCTAGGACAAATGTTCGGCACAACATCGTGGGCCGAAGGGCCTGTTCTGTGCTGTATTGTTCTATGTTCTATGTTCTATTAGATTATGAGGCTGAGAAGATCACCAAAAAGGACTTAAAATCCTGAAGTGAGAGAGTGTTTTAGGAGTCAGTGTTAAAGGGATTGCAAAGGTTCTGCTAGCAGGAGTGGGCAGTGGGAAGGGGAATCAGTGTCAGGATTATATGTCACAAAAGGAACAGGGAGAGGTGAAGGTGCCGGAGGTGGTAAGAGTGTTACAGAGAGTGGTCAGGGCCTGAACGATGTTACACAACCAGTACGGATTGCTGCAGCTGGAGAGGTTTGCAGAGGTAGAGAGGGACATATGTATTTTTATTTATTCATTCCTGGGATGTGGGTGTCACTGCTAATTACCCAGAGGACAGCTCAGAGTTAGCCATATTGCAATGGGTCTGGAGTCACATGTTAGCCAGGCCAGGTTAGAATGTCAGATAGTCTACACAAAAGGAGGTCAGTGAACCAGATTAGTTCTTCCCACTGATCAGCAACGCTTTTATGGTGACCTGACCAATGTCTTGCACGGATACAACATGACATCCCAACTCCTACTCTCAGTACTCTGCCCAATGAAGGAAACCATCCCAAAGGCCTGCTTCACCAACCTGTCTACCTGTGACACCACATTCAAAGAACTGGGTACCTGCATCCCTGGGTCTCTGACTGACAACATTCCCAGTGCCCGAACATTAACTGTACAAGTCCCACCCTGGTTTGTTTCACCAAAATGGAACACTTCGCATTTATCTAATTAAACTCCATCTGCTATTCTTCAGCCCACTATCCCAGCAGTTCTGTTCATCCTGTTGTATCACAGATAACCTTCATCACTGTCCAGTTTACCACCAATTTTAGTGACACCCAAAAAACTTACTTAACAATATTCCCATCCAAGCCATTTATCCAAATGACAAATAACAGTGGACCACTACACCGCTGGTCACATGTCTCCAGTCAGAAAAACAGCATGTCCCCCACCACCCTCTGTCTCCTACCATCAAGCCCTATTTTCTGTCCAGTTGACTAGCTCCTCCTGAATGCCATAACCTTTTACACTGATCTGAGCTTATTACCCAGTTTACCATACGACATGTAGAACACAGAACAGTACAGAACAAGACCCTTCGGCCATGATGATATGCCAATTTTGTATCCGATTGTAAGATTAAAAATAAAAGTGGCAGAACAGTTTAATTCAGATAAATGGGAGGTGCTGCATTTTGGGAAAGCAAATCTTAACAGGACTTATACACTTAATGGTAAGGTCGTAGGGAGTGTTGCTGAACCAAGAGACCTTGAGGTGCAGGTTCATAGCACCTTGACAGTGGAGTCGCAGATAGATAGGATAATGAAGAAGGCGCTTGGTATGCTTTCGTTTATTGGTCAGAGTATTGAGTACATGAGTTGGGAGATCATGTTGCGATAGTACAACACATTGGTTAGGCCACCGTTGTAATATTGCGTGCAATTTTGGTTTCCTTCCTATCGGAAGGATGTAGTTAAACTTGAAAGGGTTCAGAAAAGATTTACAAGGATTTTGCCAGGGCTGGAGGGTTTGAGCTCCAGGGAGAGGCCGAACAAGCTGGGGCTGTTTTCCCTGGAACATCGGAGGCTGAGGGGTGACATTATAGAGTTTTACAAAATTATGAGGGGCATGGATAGGATAAATAGACAAAGTCATTTCCCTGGGGTTGGGGGGGTCCAGAACTAGAGGGCATAGGTTATGGATGAAAGGGGAAAGATATAAAAGAGACCTAAGGGGCAACTTTTTCATGCAGAGGGTGATATGTGTATGGAATGAGCTGCCAGAGGATTGGTGGAGACTGGTACAATTGCAACATTTAAGAGGTATTTGGATGGGTGCATGAATAGTAGAGGTTTGGAAGGATATGGACCGGATGCTGGTAGGTGAGACTAGATTGGGTTGGGATGTCTGGTTGGCATGGACAGGTTGGACTGACGTGTCTGCTTCCATGTTGTACATCTCTATGACTCGAACTTCCATACCCTTCATTTTATTATCATCCATGTGCCTATCCAGAAGTATATTAAATGTCCCTGATACATCTAATTTTACCACCAACGCTGGCAGTGCCTTCCACTCAGCCACCACTCTATGTAACGAACCTACCTCTGAAATCTCCCCTTAACCATCTACTAATCAAACGAAAATTATACCCCCTTGTAATAACTATTTATATGAGGTTAAAAAATATCTCTCTCTATTCACTCTATCTATGACTCTCATCACCTTGTTCACCTCTGCCAAGTCACCCCTCACCCTTCTTCACTCCAATGAGAAAAGCCTTAGCTCTCCCATACTTTCGTCATAAGACATGCTCTCCAGTCCAGGCAGCATCCTGGTAAATCTCCTCTTTACCCTCTCTAAAGCTTCCACATCCTTCCTGTAATGAACGGACCAGAACTGAACACAATATTCCAACTAGGGTCTAACCAGGGCTCGATAGAGCTGCAGCATAACCTCATGGCTTTAAAACTGAATCCCCAAGCTAATGAAATCCCACACAATATATTCCTTCTTAACAAGCCTATCAGCTTGGGTGGCAACTTTGAGGGATCTAGGGACTTGGAACCCAAGATCCCTCTGTTCCTCCAACACTGCCAAGGATCCTACCTTTAACTCTGCATTCTGCATTCAAATTCAATCTTCAAAATAAATGACTTCACCCTTTTCCCAGATTGAACTCCACCTGCCATTTCTCAGCCCTGCTCTCCATCCTGTCAATGTCTTGTTGCAGCCTACAACAGCCCTCCACACTATCAGCCACTCCACCAACCGTTGTGTCATTGGGAAACTTACTAACTGACTCTTCCACTCACACATCCAAGTCATTCATAAACTCACAAAGAGCAGATGTCCTGTAACCTCTCCCTGCAGAAAACCACTGGTCACTGAGTACCAGGATGAATTATTTCCATCTATCATCACCCACTATCTTCTGTGGGCCAGTAATCGTGTATCCAGACACACAGGTTTCCCTGTATCCCATGCCTCCGTACTTTCTGAATGAGCCATAAGATTTGTGAGGCATGACCTGCCCCTTACAAAGCCATGCTGAATATCTCTAAACAAACTATGGTTTCCCAAGGAATAATAAATCCTGTCTCCCAGAGTCCTCTCCAATAATCTGCACACCACAGACATAAGACTGACAGGTATGCAAATCCGAGGATTATCCCTATTCCCTTTCCTGAACAAGGGAATAATATTTTCCTGCCTCCAATCATCTGGTCCGACTCCAGTGGACAGTGAGGGTGCAAAGGTCATCACCAGGAGCGCAGCAATCCATTCCCTCACTTCGTGTAGTAATTTTGGACGCATCCAGTCTGGTTCAGCGACTTATCTATCCTTATATTTTTCAAAATTCTCAGCACATCCTCCTTCTTAACATGCACCTGTTCATGTACATCAGCCTGTTTCACGCTGTCCTCAAAAATGACAAGGTCCCTCTCAGCCGTGAATACTGAGACATAGTATTCATTAAGGACCCCCCCCCCCTCCCTCCTGTGACTTCAGGCACAAGTTCCTTCCACTATCCCTGACCGGCCCTATCCTCACTCTGACCATGCTCCTGTTCCTCCTCTGGAGCCCTGTCTGATCCTTGCTTCCTCAACCTTAAGTAAGCTTCCTTCTTCCTCTTGACTAAATGCTAAAGTCCATGTGGAAACGTTGACTGCTAACGTTGACTGGTTTCAGACTGACAGCAGAAAGTGTTCAGGGAGTTCTTGCTTATCAATCTGAAAAAGGTAGCTCACAGGGTGAGCAAGTAATAGAGAAGGCAAATCAAATACTGGCATTTATTACAGAAGGAATGCAGTCTAAACATAGGGCGGTCTAGCTAGAACTATGCAAGGTACAAGTCAGACCACACCTCAAATATTATGAACAGTGTGAGTCCCCGCAGGAAAGATATTGTTGCATTGGAGGCATTTCAGAGAAGGTTCACTCGGCTGATCCTGGGAATGCAGGGATTTTCTAATGAGAAGAGGTGGAGGACGTGGAGGTTGAATCCATTGAAGTTTAGATAATGAGAGATAAATGGAATGAACCATTCAAGATTCTGATGGGCTCTGATCGGGCAGATGCTGGGAAGTTAGAAAATAGAACAGTAGAGCACAGCAGCAGCCCTTCGGCCCACCACGTCTATGCTGTCCAAGATACTATTCTAACTCATACCATCAACCTGCACATGGTCCATATCCCTCTATTCTCTGCCTGTTCACGTTTCTGTCCAAATCCCACTTCAAAACTTTACTCACATTTCTGCTTCTATGACCTCCCTCAGTAACATCCTCTCTACGTAAAAAAAAAGCTTGCCTCACACATCTCGTTTAAACTTTCTCTTTCTCACCTTAAACCTATGCGCTCGAGTGTTTGAAACTTACACATTGGAAAAATGGACTATCTACATTATCTATCCCTGTTCCAAATGTTATATTCCTGTACCTGGTCACCTGTCAGCCTCTGATACTCTCACAAAACAATCCAACTTTGTTTAATTTCCTCTTACACCTAACACACCCTTAAAAACCCTAACACAGGTAACGTGCTAATAAACCCATTTTGTACCTTCTCCAAAGCCTCCCCATCCTTCATATTGTGTGGAGGTGAGAATTGCACCCAGTACTCCAAATGTGGCCAAACAAACATTTTATACAATTACAACATCAGATGCAAACCACTACACCCAACATTGTGACCGATGAAGGCCAGTTTTCCATTTGCTTTCTTTTCCATCTGAAACACTTCTGTTGCCATTTTCAGGGAGTTCCTTACTTGCATCAAGATCCTTCTGTATATCAATTTCCCTCAATATCCTAACTTTCTACTTGAATTTGACATAATCTCACTTGTCAAGATTAAACTCAATTTGCCACTTCTCTCTACCTCTCCAACTGTTCTGTAACCTCCTGCAGATTTTAATGTATCAGGTGAACAAGGGTTTTGTGGAAAAGGCAGGAAAGTAGAGTTGAACAGTATCAGGTCAGCCATGAACTGATTGAAGGACAGAGCATACTCAATGGGCCAAATGGTCACATTCGTCTCCTATGTCTCATCGTCTGAGCACAAACTCAATATTTCCTGCATAATATTATGGGTCACTGCTCACAAAACTCCTTTATAATGGGATTATTGGATATTTATTAGGACACAGCATTTGATCTACAAATATATGATGTTATAGAAAACCATCTCACATACAATCCAGGATTCTATCCGTTACAGCATTGATAGTCATTGCTGTATCAGTCGGCATGGAGACCACTGTCACACACAGTTACTGTACTGCCCTTGCCATAAGTTCATTCAGTGTCCTGACTGTAACCATATTGGCATTCCCATCACTGGTTGGTGCCTACAAAAGAATTCCGCCTAACGGTTGCTGCTGCTTGGTTATTCTCAGCTCCACTTTTCATATTCAGATCCACATGACTGTCTCATTAATGCCTTAACCTCATCCTTCCTTCACAACTTGTTGGCTTTTTGCCTCGTCTGTCTTTTGGGACTAGATTGGGTTGGGATATCTGCTCAGCATGGATGGGTTGGA
>NW_025205772.1:2782-4811 GCF_004010195.1 Chiloscyllium plagiosum | reverse complement strand
CAGCACTGATAGTCAGGCCATGGAGAATGCCAGGTTTCTGGGTTGGAGACAGTTACACAAATGGGGAGGGTTGCACAAACTGAAAGAGGTTCCTGTGGTCGCGAGGTGTCGGGAATGAGGATGAAATTTAACAAGATAAAGTTCAAAGAATTGGAGAAGGATAAGGAGATTACAATTTTTTCACAGCTAAGGAAGGGCTGTAGGAGCTGGAGAAGATTACATAGGTAGGGGCCGATGGAGAGGTTAAAGACAAATACATTGACATGGAGGGTGGTATTTGTGGGAGGAGCTTACAGGGATGGACAGGGCTGTCAGGGTTTACAGAGATGAAGGAATTTAGTATCTACTGCAGAAGGTTAGGGATTAGGGTGTTAGGGACTGGAGAACCTGACAGAGACAAAGACAGAGGTGTGATGAGGACGAGACGAGATTCCAAACTGAGGAAGGATTATCGGGACTGGAGGATATTACAGAGATCACGAATACAGCATGCGTCAGGATTGATGCCTGCGATCCCCTATGCTGTTGCATTGAGGACCAGTACAGCAGAGGTGAAAGCAGGACCCTCACAAGATGGTTGGAATAAAGCCTGGAATGTTGCTGTTTCTTGCCCAGCTCTGTATATACGTCCTGTCTTCTAGGTCTGAATATAAAAGTCTACTACCTCCACCTTGTGCTGTTTACTGTGAGTGATCTTACAGGCTCCAGGATTTACTGAAGGCTCCAGATCTCCCTCTCCATCTCTCTCTGGCTGGCTAACCAGCTTCAATGAGGTGATGGATGAGACAAGAGCTAGGATCATCCGGATTACCTGTATGGGACAGAATGGGAAATTAGACTGATGCAATGAGGATAGCTCATGCAGAGTGGCACTGAGTCCAGCAGAGATCTCGGAAATTCCAGTCTCCATCCTTGCCTGTGATGTTTTGTCTCTCTGGAGTGGACACTTCTGTTGACTCATGATCTTAGAGGGAGAGATGCTGACAGAGGCAGCATATAGACCGACACAGCAAGCGATACCACATGAGTGATATCACATTATTAGACACTGCATTAGCAGGTAATTGTTTGAATTTATAACAAATGCACTGGGATAATTGTGAGGTGATTCAACGTTCCTATCTCACCATCTCTTTGGCGGTGAGTCACAGACGAGGCTGACTTTCTCCCACTCTCGGGGTCGGGTGGGCAGGGGGAGGTCTGGAGCTGGCTGTACAGATCGATGTGGCTTTCCACAGATTCTGTTACACTCTGTTGCAGAAAGTGGCAATGGGAAGGGGGTGGGTGGGATGTTGGTGTGGTCATGCGCTCCTTGTGCTGATTTCTCCTGGTTTCCCATTTTCTCCACAGAAAGTCTCGAGGTGCTCGACACTTTCCCAATACTCCTCCCCCATTTTGGACGATCTTGGTCCAGGACTTATCAGATTTGATTAAGAGATAATAAAAAAACTATCAATTCTGAAGAAGCCAACATTTAGAAGTGTTGACACATTTGTTAAAGAGATCGCTCGGGAGTCTCCGAGCAGGAGGAGTGCAGTAGGAAGAGGAAACATGCTCAGCGTTTAATCAGATGATCGGAACAGGGAGAGGTGAAGGTGCTGGAGCTGGCGAGAGTGTTACAGAGAGGGACAAAGGCCTGAACAATGTTATAAAGCCAGTACGAATTGCTGCAGCTAGAGCTGTTTGCAGAGGTAGGGATGAACATCTGTATTTTCATTGATTCATTCATGGCCTGAGGATGTCACCGGATGGACCAGCATACATTACCCCACTGCTAATTGCCCAGAGGCAGCTCAGAGTCAGCCATATTGCTGTGGGACTGGAGTCACATGTGAGTCAGACCAGGCAAGAATGCCAGATGTCCCTCTCTAAAGAACATACGTGAACAAGTTGATTTTTTACCAGATAATCAACAATGCTTATACAGTGGCCTCACTAATGTCCTGTACAGATACACCATGACATCCCAACTCCTATTCTCAATGCTCTGCCCAATGAAGGGGAACCATCCAAAATGCCTGCTTCACCA
>NW_025205772.1:2292-2756 GCF_004010195.1 Chiloscyllium plagiosum | reverse complement strand
TTACCAGATAATCAACAATGCTTATACAGTGGCCTCACTAATGTCCTGTACATATACACCATGACATCCCAACTCCTACTCTCAATGCTCTGCCCAATGAAGGGGAACCATCCAAAATGCCTGCTTCACCAGCCTGTCTACCCGTGACGCTACTTTCAAAAAGCTGTACTTGCATCCCTGGGTCACTGATTGACAACAGTACTCAGGGCCCAAACATTAATTTTACAAGTCCAGCCTGGTCTGCTTTACCACAATACAACATCTTGCATTTTTCCACCTGTTATTCCGAACCTGACTGGCCCAGCAGTACTGTTGATCCCATTGTACTCTTCGATAACCCTCTTCACTGTCCACATTATCACCAATTTCAGTCTCACTCACAAACTTGCTAACCATGGCTCCTGTATTGTCATCCAAACTGTTTATATAAATGATGCACAACAGTGACCCAGCACCGAACCCCA
>NW_025205772.1:0-2006 GCF_004010195.1 Chiloscyllium plagiosum | reverse complement strand
GTGGACATCATGTCCTGCTCTGCTTTGACCTCTCACTTGTCTTCCTCCACACTCACATTTGAGGCATGATTTGACGTGCACAAAGGCATGCTGACGATTGTTAAACTGTCCTTACCTTTCCAAAGGCATGATGATCGTTTCCCTCAGAGTCTCCTCCAACAACTTACCAACCCTGCATCAGTCTCACTGGGCTGTAGTGGCTGTTGATGATGCAAATATCTCTGGGAGGGGCCCTGCAATTTTCTCCCTCGCTTCTCACAAGGCGTTGGGATACATCTGATCATGTCCCAAGGTTTTATCTAACCTTTATCATTTTAAGACATCCAGCACCTCCTGGTCACCAATGTGCACTCTTTTCAAGACATCCCTGTGTATTTTCCTAAGTTCCCGAGCTTCCATGTCTTTCTCCGTAGTAAATCCGAACACAAAATATTTGTTCAGTATCTCACACATCAGCAGTGATTCCACACAGACAGCCTCATTGACCTTTCAGCGGCCTTATTCTCTTCCGAGCTAATTTTTAGCCCTTGTTGAAACTTGTCAAAATGCTTCGGAAATTTCAAATATCCCTCTACCGCAACTAGCTTACCCCACGCATATCTATTCTGCCATTTAAGGTCACCCCAAAATATAAAATCCAACAGATTTAAAAATATTCCCCTTTTATAAAATTGTGCGTCTCCCATTGTTTCTAAGTATCTAGTTATCATTTATTGTCATATTCTTTATAACACATTCCAGCACGTTACTGTCAGGTTAACACCGTTTGGTTTCAGTATGACTGCACAAAGGGTTTTGGGAATCCTTGTGAATCAATCTGAAACAGGTAGCTTACAGGATCAACAGGTCATAGAGAAGGCAGATCAAATGTTGCCATTTATTACAAAGGGAATGGAGTCTAAAACTGGGGAGGTCTTGCTAAAACGATGCAAGGTACAAGTCAGACCACACCTAGATTATAATAAACAGTATGAGTGCCCTAAGTAAAGACATTCTTGTGTTGGAGGCAGACCAGGGAAGATTCACTCGGCTGATCCTGGAGATGGCGGGATTTTCCAATGAGAAGAGGTGGAGTAGATTGCCCTTGAACCTATTGGGGTTTTGAAGAATGGGAGAGAAATTGAATGAAACATCCAGGATTCGGAGGGGCTTTGACAGGTTAGATGTCGTTAGGTTAGAAAATCGAACAGTACAGCAGAGTAATAGGCCCTTCGGCCCACCATGGCTGTGCTGACCCTGATGCTATTCTAAACTAATCCCATCTGCCTGCACATGGGCGATATCCCTCTGTTCTCTGCCTGTTCATGTTTCTGTCTAAATGCCCTTCAAATGTTTGCTCTCGTTGCCACCTCTCCCTCCTCCTGGGCAGCTTCCACCCTCTCGGTAAAGACAGCTAGCCTCATTCATCTCACTTAAAACTTCTCACTCTCACCTTAAACCGAGGCGCCCTAGTATTTGATATTTCTACATTGGAAGGAGGATTCCAATTATCCACACAATTCACGCATCTCCTAATGCTATATACCTGGACCAGGTCACCCCTCAGTCTCCGATACTCACGCAAAACAATCCAACTGCGTCCAACCTCCTTACAGTAAACACATTCTCATCCAGGCAACATTCTGCCAATCCTCTGTTGCAACCTCCCCAAAACCCCCACACCCTTCCTGTGGTGTGTCGATGAGAACGACACGCAACCTTCCAAACATGGCCGAATGAAGTTTCATTCAGTTACAACATGACATGCAAACGTCTGTACACAATACTGTGCCCAATACTGTGCCCAGTAAGCATACCATATTCCCCCTCTACCACCACATCCTGTTGGGTTGTTATGTTTAGGGAGCTATGGATTTGCTTCCAATGTCTCTCTGTTTATCAATGTTTCCAACTAGTCAATTAGTGTACTTCTCTCTTCCATTTGACTTCATAAATGCATCACTTCACATTTGTCCCGATGAAATTCGATTTGTGATTTCTCTGCACAGCGTTCCAGCTGATCTACA
>NW_025205771.1:8616-10893 GCF_004010195.1 Chiloscyllium plagiosum | reverse complement strand
GTCAGAGGGGCAGTACTGGTGGAGTGCTGCACTTTCAGAGGGTCAGTACTGAGGGAGTGCTGCACTGAGGGAGGGTCAGTACTGCGGGAGTGTTGCACTGTCAGAGGGTTAGAACTGAGGAAGTGCTGCACTGTCCGATGGTCAGTATTGAGGAAGTGCTGCACTGTCAGTGGGTCAGTACTGAGGGAGTGCTGCACTGTCAGAGGTTCAGTAATGCGGGAGTGTTGCACTATTGGAGGGTCAGTACTGAAGGAGTGCTGTACTGTCAGAGGGTTAGAACTGAGGAAGTGCTGCACTGTCCGAGGGTCAGTATTGAGGAAGTGCTGCACTGTCAGAGGGTCAGTGCTGAGGGAGTGCTGCACAATTGGAGGGTCAGTACTGTGGGAGTGTTGCCCTGTTCAGAGGGGCAGTACTGGTGGAGTGCTGCACTTTCAGAGGGTCAGTACTGAGGGAGTGCTGCACTGAGGGAGGGTCAGTACTGCGGGAGTGTTGCACTGTCAGAGGGTTAGTACTGAGGAAGTGCTGCACTGTCCGAGGGTCAGTATTGAGGAAGTGCTGCACTGTCAGAGGGTCAGTACTGAGGGAGTGCTGCACTGTCAGAGGGGCAGTACTGGTGGAGTGCTGCACTTTCAGAGGGTCAGTACTGAGGGAGTGCTGCACTGAGGGAGGGTCAGTACTGCGGGAGTGTTGCACTGTCAGAGGGTTAGTACTGAGGAAGTGCTGCACTGTCCGAGGGTCAGTATTGAGGAAGTGCTGCACTGTCAGAGGGTCAGTACTGAGGGAGTGCTGCACTGTCAGAGGGGCAGTACTGGTGGAGTGCTGCACTGTCAGAGGGTCAGTACTGAGGGAGTGCTGCACTGAGGGAGGGTCAGTACTGCGGGAGTGTTGCACTGTCAGAGGGTTAGTACTGAGGAAGTGCTGCACTGTCCGAGGGTCAGTATTGAGGAAGTGCTGCACAGTCAGAGGGTCAGTACTGAGAGACAGGTGCACTGTCAGACGGTCAGTACTGAGGGAGTGCTGCACTGTCAGAGGGTCAGTACTGAAGGAGTGCTGTACTGTCAGAGGATCAGTACTGAGGGAGTGCTGCACCTTCAGAGGGTCAGTACTGAGGGAGTGCTGCACTGTCGGAGGATCAACACTGAGGGATTGCTGCACTGTCAGAGGGTCAGTAATGAGGGAGTGGCGCACTGTCAGAGGATCAGTACTGAGGGAGTGTCGCACTGTCAGAGGGTCAGTACTGAGGGAGTGCAGTACTGTAAGAGGGTTAGTACTGAGGGAGTTTGCACTGTCAGATGGTCAGTACTGAGGGAGTGTTGCACTGTCAGAGTGTCAGTGCTGAGGGAGTGTTGCACTATTGGAGGGTCAGTACTGTGGGAGTGTTGCACTGTAAGATGGTCAGTACTGAAGGTGTGTTGCATTGTCAGAGGGTCAGTAATGAGGGAGTGCTGCACTGTCAGAGGGTCAGTTCTGAGGGAGTGCAGTATTGTCAGAGGGTTAGTAATGAGGGAGTGTTGCACTGTAAGATAGTCAGTACTGAGGGAGTGTTGCACTGTCAGAGGGTCAGTACTGTGAAAGTGCTGCACTGTCAGACGGTCAGTATTGAGGAAGTGCTGCACTGTCAGAGGGTCAGTACTGAGGGAGTGCTGCACTGTCGGAGGATCAACACTGAGGGAGTGCTGCACTGTCATAGTGTCAGTACTGAGGGAGTGCAGTACTGTCAGAGGGGTAGTACTGTGGGAGTGTTGCACTGTAAGACGGTCAGTACTGAGGGAGTGTTGCACTGTCAGAGGGTCAGTGCTGAGGGAGTGCTGCACAATTTGGAGGGTCAGTACTGTGGGAGTGTTGCCCTGTAAGATGGTCAGTACTGAAGGAGTGTTGCATTTTCAGAGGGTCAGTAATGAGGGAGTGCTGCAATGTCAGAAGGGCAGTATTGTGGAATTGCTGCACTGTCAGAGGGTCAGTACTGAGAGACAGGTGCACTGTCAGACGGTCAGTACTGCGGGAGTGCTGCACTGTCAGAGGGTCTGTACTGATGGAGTGCTGTACTGTCAGAGGATCAGTACTGAGGGAGTGATGCACTGTCAGAGGGTCAGTACTGAGGGAGTGCTGCACTGTCAGAGGATCAGTACTGAGGGAGTGCCGCACTGTCAGAGGGTCAGTACTGAGGGAGTGCATTACTGTCAGAGGGTTAGTACAGAGGGAGTGTTGCACTGTCAGATGGTCAGTACTGAGGGAGTGTTGCACTGTCAGAGGGTCAGTGCTGAGGGAGTGCTGCAC
>NW_025205771.1:0-6190 GCF_004010195.1 Chiloscyllium plagiosum | reverse complement strand
CCGCACTATTTACTTGGGTGGCAACTTTCAGAGATCTGTGTACATGGACACCAAGATCCCTCTGCTCATCCACACTACCAAGTATCCGACCATTAGCCCAGTACCCCATCTTTTTGTTATTCTTCCCAAAGTGAATCACCTCACACTTAGCTACATTGTATTCCATTTGCCACCTTTCTGCCCAGCTCTGCAGCTTCTCTATATCCTGCTGTAACCTGCCACATGCTTCCTCACTGTCAGCAACTCCTCCGACTTTCGTATCATCCGCAAACTTGCTTACCCAACCTTCTAACCCCTCTTCCAGGTCATTTATAAAAATGACAAACAGCAATGGTCCCAAAACAGATCCTTGCGGAACACCGCTAGTGACGGCACTCCATGAAGAAACTTTGCCATCAACTACTACCCTCTGTCTTCTTCCATCCAGCCAATTCCTAATCCAAACCTCCAACTCACCCTCCATGCCATATCTCCGTATTTTCTGCAGTAGCCTACCATGGGGAATCTTATCAAATGCCTTACTAAAATCCATATATACCACATCTACCGCTTGCCCCTCATCCACCTCCTTCGTCACCTTTTCAAAGAATTCAATAAGGTTTGTGAGGCACGACCTGCCCTACACAAAACCATGCTGACTATCCTTGATCACATTATTCCTATCCAGATGTGCATAAATCCTATGAGGGAGAGCTGCACTGTCAGAGGGTCAGTACTGAGGGAGTGCTGCACTGTCAGACGGTCAGTAATGCGGGAGTGTTGCACTGTCAGATGGTCAGTACTGACGGAAAGTTGCCCTGCCAGACGGTCAGTAATGGGGGAGTGCTGGACTGTCAGAGGATCAGTACTGAGGGAGTTCTGCACTGTCAGAGGGTCAGTACTGAGGGAGTGCTGCACTGTCGGAGGATCAACACTGAGGGAGTGCTGCTCTGTCAGAGGGTCAGTACTGAGGGAGTGCTGTACTGTCAGAGGGTTAGTACTGCGGGAGTGTTGCACTGTCAGAGGGTCAGTACTGAGGAAGTGCTGCACTGTCAGAGGGTCAGTATTGAGGAATTGCTGCACTGTCAGAGCGTCAGTACTAAGAGACAGGTGCACTGTCAGACGGTCAGTACTGAGGGAGTGCTGCACTGTCAGAGAATCAGTACGGAGGGAGTGCTGCAATGTCAGAGTGTCAGTACTGAGGGAGTGCTGTACTGTAAGACGGTTAGTACTGCGGGAGTGTTGCACTGTCAGAGCGTCAGTACTGAGGTTGTGCTGCACTGTCAGAGGGTCAGTAATGCGGAAGTGTTGCACTGTCAGATGGTCAGTACTGAGGGACTGTTGCACTGTCAGACGGTCAGTACTGGGGGAGTGCTGCACTGTCAGAAGATCAGTACTGAGGGAGTGCTGCACTGTCAGAGGGTCAGTACTGAGCGAGTGCTGCACTGTCGGAGGATCAACACTGAGGGAGTGCTGCACTGTCAGAGGGTCAGTAATGAGGGAGTGCTGCACTGTCAGAGGATCAGTACTGAGGGAGTGCTGCACTGTCGGAGGATCAACACTGAGGGAGTACTGCACTGTCAGAGGGTCAGTA
Organism: Chiloscyllium plagiosum; assembly: GCF_004010195.1. Classification (NCBI taxonomy): domain Eukaryota; kingdom Metazoa; phylum Chordata; class Chondrichthyes; order Orectolobiformes; family Hemiscylliidae; genus Chiloscyllium; species Chiloscyllium plagiosum. Next base: position 4,617 of record NW_025205771.1, on the reverse strand, counting down.
ATGAGGGAGTGCCGCACTGTCAGAGGATCAGTACTGAGAGAATGCCGCACTGTCAGGGGGTCAGTGCTGAGGGAGTGCTGCACTTTTGGAGGGTCAGTACTGTGGTAGTGTTGCACTGCAAGTTGGTCAGTACTGAAGGAGTGTTGCATTGTCAGAGGGTCAGTAATGAGGGAGTGCTGCACTGTCAGAGGATCATTACTGAGGGAGTGCTGCACTGTCAGGGGGTCAGTAATGTGGGAGTGATGCACTGCCAGTGGGTCAGTACTGAGGGAGTGTTTCACTGTCAGACGGTCAGTACTGAGGGAGTGCTGCACTGTCAGAAGATCAGTACTGAGGGAGTGCTGCACTGTCAGAGGGTCAGTACTGAGGGAGAGCTGCACTGTCAGAGGGTCAGTAATGCGGGAGTGTTGCTCTGTCAGATGGTCAGCGCTGAGGGAAATTTGCCCTGCCAGACGGTCAGTACTGGGGGTGTGCTGCACTGTCTGAGGATCAGTACTGAGGGAGTGCTGCACTGTCCGAGGGTCAGTACTGAGGGAGTGCTGTACTGTCAGATGGTTAGTACTGCGGGAGTGTTGCACTGTCAGAGGGTCAGTACTGAGGAATTGCTGCACTGTCAGAGGGTCAGTATTGAGGAAGTGCTGCACCGTCAGAGGGTCATTACTGAGAGACAGGTGCACTGTCAGACGGTCAGTACTGAGGAAGTGCTGCACTGTCAGAGGATCAGTACGGAGGGAGTGCTGCACTGTCAGAGGGTCAGTACTGAGGGAGTGCTGTACTGTCTGTGGGTCAGTTCTGAGGGAGTGCTGCATTGTCGGAGGCTCAACACTGAGTGCGTGCTGCACTGTCAGAGGGTCAGTACTGAGGGAGTGCTGCACTGTCAGAGGGTCAGTACTGAGGGAGTGCTGCACTGTCGGAGGATCAACACTGAGGGAGTGCTGCACTGTCAGAGTGTCAGGAATGAGGGAGTGCCGCACTGTCAGAGGGTCAGTACTGAGGGAGTGTTGCACTGTCAGAGGGTCAGTGCTGAGGGAGTGCTGCACTGTCAGAGGGTCAGTAATGTGGGAGTGTTGCACTGTAAGTTGGTCAGTACTAAAGGAGTGTTGCATTGTCAGAGTGTCAGCACTGAGGTAGCGCTGCACTGTCAGAGGTTCAGTAATGAGGGAGTGTTGCACTGACGGATGGTCAGTACAGAGGGAGTGTTGCACTGTCAGACGGTCAGTAGAGAGGGAGTGCTGCACTGTCAGAGGATCAGTACTGAGCGAGTGCTGCACTGTCAGAGGGTCAGTACTGAGAAAGTTCTGCACTGTCAGAGGGTCAGTATTGAGGAAGTGCTGCACTGTCAGAGGGTCAGTACTGAGGAAGTGCTGCACTGTCAGAGGGGCAGTACTGGTGGAGTCCTGCACTGTCAGAGGGTCAGTACTGAGGGAGTGCTGCACTGAGGGAGGGTCAGTACTGAGGGAGTGCTGCACTTTCAGAGGGTCAGTACTGAGGGAGTGCTGTACTGTCAGAGGGTTAGTACTGCGGGAGTGTTGCACTTTCAGAGGGTCAGTACTGAGGAAGTGCTGCACTGTCAGAGGGTCAGTATTGAGGAAGTGCTGCACTGTCAGATTGTCAGTACTGAGAGACAGGTGCTCTGTCGGACGGTCAGTACTGAGGGAGGGCTGCACTGTCAGAGGATTAGTACGGAGGGAGTGCTGCACTGTCAGATGGTCAGTACTGAGGGAGTGCTGTACTGTCAGAGGGTCAGTTCCGAGGGAGTGCTGCACTGTCGGAGGATCAACACTGAGTGCGTGCTGCACAGTCAGAGGGTCAGTACTGAGGGAGTGCTGCATTGTCAGAGGGTCAGTAATGCGGGAGTGTTGCGCTGTCAGATGGTCAGTACTGAGGGACAGTTGCACTGTCAGACCGTCAGTACTGGGGGAGTGCTGCACTGTCAGAAAATCAGCACTGAGGAAGTGCTGCACTGTCAGAGGGTCAGTATTGAGGAAGTGCTGCACTGTTAGAGGGTCAGTACTGAGAGAGAGCAGTACTGTCAGTGGGTCAGTACTGAGGGAGTGTTACACTGTCAGACTGTCAGTACTGAGGGAGTGCTGCACTGTCAGAAGATCAGTACTGAGGGAGTGCTGCACTGTCAGATGGTCAGTACTGAGGAAGTGCTGTGCCGTCAGATGATCAGTACTGAGGGAGTTCTGCACTGTCAGAGGGTCATTGCTGAGGGAGTGCTGCACTGTCGGATGGTCAACACAGATGGAGTGCTGTACTGTCAGAGGGTTAGTACTGTGTGAGTGTTGCACTCTAAGATGGTCAGTACTGATGGAGTGCTGCACTGTCAGAGGGTCAGTAATGAGGGAGTACTGCACTGTCGGAGGATCAACACTGTGGGAGTGCTGCACTGTCAGTGGTTCAGTACCGAGGGAGTGCTTTACTGTCAGAGGGTTAGTAATGAGGGAGTGTTGCACTCTAAGATGGTCAGTACTGAGGGTGTGCTGCACTGCCAAAAGGTCAGTAATTAGGGAGTGTGGCACTGTCAGATGGTTAGTACTGAGGGACAGTTGTACTGTCAGACGGTCAGTACTGAGGGAGTGCTGCACTGTCAGAGGATCAGTACTGAGGGAGTGCTGCACAGCCAGAGGGTCAGTTCTGAGGGAGTGCTGAACTGTCGGAGGATCAACACTGAGGGAGTGCTGCACTGTCAGAGGGTCAGTACTGAGGGAGTGCTGCACTCTCGGAGCATCATCACTGAGGGAGCGGTGCACTGTCAGAGAATCAGTACTGAAGGAGTGCTGCACTGAGGGAAGGGTCAGGAATGAGGGAGTGCTGTACTGTCAGACGGTAAGTACTGAGGGAGTGCTGTACTGTCAGAGGGTTAGTACTGTGGGAGTGTTGCACTGTCAGAGGGTCAGTACTGAGGGACTGCTGAACTGTCAGAGGATTAGTACTGTGGGAGTGTTGCACTCGAAGATGATCAGTACTGAGAGAGTGCTGCACTGTCAGAGGGTCAGTAATGAGGGAGAGTTGCACTGTCAGACGGTCAGTACTGAGGGAGTGCTGCACTTTCAGAGGATCGTTACTGAGGGAGTGCTGCACTGTCAGAGGGTCAGTACTGAGGGAGTGCTGTACTGTCAGAGGGTTAGTGCTGAGGGAGTGCTGCACTGTCGGAGTTTCAACACTGAGTGCCTGCTGCACTGTCAGAGGGTCAGTACTGAGGGAGTGCTGCACTGTCAGAGGGTCAGTAATGAGGGAGTGTTGCACTGTCAGATGGTCAGTACTGAGAGACGGTTGCACTGTCAGACGGTCAGTACTGAGGGAGTGCTGCACTGTCAGAGGGTCAGTACTGAGGGAGTGCTGCACTGTCGGAGGATCAACACTGAGTGAGAGCCGCACTGTCATAGGGTCCGTACTGAGGGAGTGTTGTACTGTCAGAGGGTCAGTGCTGAGGGACTGCTGCACGATTGCAGGGTTAGTACTGTGGGAGTGTTGCACTGTAAGATGGTCAGTACTGAGGAAGTGTTGCACTGTCAGAGGGTCAGTGCTGAGGGAGTGATGCACTATTGGAGGGTCAGTACTGTCGAAATGTTGCACTGTAAGATGGTCAGTACTGCATTGTCAGAGCGTCAGTAATGAGGGAATGCTGCACTGTCAGAGTTTCAGAACTGAGGGAGTGCAGCACTGTCAGAGGGTCAGTACTGAAGGAGTGATGCACTGTCAGACGGTCAGTAATGAGGGAATGTTGCACTGACGGATGGTCAGTACTGAGGGAGTGCTGCACTGTCAGATGGTCAGTAATGAGGGAGTGCTGCACTGTCAGACGGTCAGTACTGAGGGAGTGCTGCACTGTCAGAGGATAGTTACTGAGGGAGTGCTGCACTGTCAGAGTGTCAGTACTGAGGTTGTGATGTACTGTCAGAGGGTCAGTACTGAGGGAGTGCTCCACTGTCAGAGTGTCAGTACTGAGTTTGTGCTGTACTGTCAAAGGGTCAGTACTGAGGGATTGTTGTACTGTCAGAGGGTCAGTGCTGAGGGACTGCTGCACGATTGGAGGGTCAGTACTGTGGGATGAACCCGGGTCTCAGGCGCTGTGAGGCAGCAGTGCTAACCACTGTGCCACCGTGCCGCCCACGCTGCACTGTCAGAGGGTCAGTACTGAGGGAGTGCTGCAATGACGGAGGATCAACACTGAGGGAGTGCTGCACTGTCAGAGGGTCAGTAATGAGGGTGTGCCGCACTGTCAGCGCGTCAGTACTGTGGGAGTGCAGTACTTACAGAGGGTTAGTATCGTGGGAGTGTTGCACTGTAAGATGGTCAGTGCTGAGGGAGTGTTGCACTGTCACAAGGTCAGTGCTGAGGGAGTGCTGCACCCTTGGAGGGTCAGTACTGTGGGAGTGTTGCACTGTAAGATGGTCAGTACTGAAGGAGTGTTGCATTGTCAGAGGGTCAGTAATGAGGGAGTGCTGCACTGTCAGAGGGTCAGCACAGAGTGAGCGCTGCACTGCCAGAGGGTCGGTAATGAGGGAATGTTGCACTGACGTATGGTCAGTACAGAGGGAGTGCTGCACTGTCAGAGGGAAAGTACTGAGGGAGTTCTGCACTGTCAGAGGGTCAGTATTGAGGAAGTGC
>NW_025205770.1:5708-10893 GCF_004010195.1 Chiloscyllium plagiosum | reverse complement strand
GGACCATGGCTGAATCAACAGCCTCTTTTTTCAGCAGCATGTGACATTTCCTGGAGTTTAAAGATCTCTCAGCAATTTGAAGTGTTTAACAGAAGATACGTGGGGAAGTTAGAGTGGCATGTGAATGGAAGTAGAGTGCCAGATGTAGGAGATGGTTGGGTGGTCAATGCTTGGGTGTACGGTGACAGACAAAGGTGGGAGAGTTGGCTTCCAGGTAGGGGAGAGAGTAAGGCGTAAGGTTACAGATGTATGAGATGGTGGAGTGCCAAGGGCCTGAGATGGTAGTGCCAAGTTAGTGACACGGAGTAGGAAGGGGACCTGTTGCATGAAAGTGAGCATGTATGCAAGGGGTTTGGCTGTCTGGGACATGAAAGGGTAGGGCACAAGTTTAGTGGAGATTGGGTGGGGGTTCTTGGTACTGGCTAAGCGAATGTACAAAGTGACAGCCGAGTGGGTGGGAAGGTAGAGTAGATGTGGAAGCTTGGTGCCAGGTGGATAAGGGGGGGTATTGGTGTCAGGGGTGTGGGCCCATTGAGTAGGTGGGTGAAAACACAAGCTGGTGGGTGTATGTGGGTGTTGGGAGGCACCAGATGGGTGAGAAAATAGACTGTATTGTGTATGTCTGTATGTGGTAGGTTGGGGGTGGGAAGTGGGGGGAATGGTTAGGCTACCAATGGGTGCCAAGGTATATTGCTAACTAGGGGTGTTGGGTGCCAGGTGGGTGCGGGTCAAGATAGGTGGTGGATACAGGCAGGAGAGGGCAAACAGGCTGGAGATGGGAGACTGGAAATTAGGTCAGAGTGGGCAGTTGTTTTTTATATTCTGGATCAGTGGTGCTGGAAGAGCACAGCAGTTCAGGCAGCTTCCGAGGAGCAGGAAAATCGATTTTACGCCGATTTCGCTGCTCCTCGGATGCTGCCTGAACTGCTGTGCTCTTCCAGCACCACTCTAATCCAGAATCTGGTTTCCAGCATCTGCAGTCATTGTTTTTACCTAGTTGCTTTTTATAGTCATCAAGTGGTTACAGCAGCTTTCAAAATCTCTCACTTTTCCGGAATGCCCATTGAGTTAAATCGTGAGACTTTGTCGTGCAGAGTTGGGGTGATTTTTGGAAGGTGCCCACTAATTACCCATGAGAAGTTCCCACTTCCCAAAATATTCCCTGGTAGTCAGCTGCGTCAGGATTTCCACATTCCTCCCTGCTCATCCCCACAGCAAAGCACTTTCCGCTGGAAGTGCTTTGAGACTTCCTGAAGTGCTACGTCAAGACAGGTTGTTGTTGTGTTTGGCGGGGAGCAGAAGGCAAAAGCAGATTGCAGATTGCCTTTGGAAGAATGGTCTCCGAACTGGAGAAAATGTCAGCGACAGTGAAAGACTAGAATAAGCAGAGAGTGAGGAGAGGGAGCTGTGCACACAACCTAAGGCAGTCCCGAGTCTTACAGCTCTGAGCAGAGCGGATAAACACGAGAGCGCTGAGAAATAATGTATGAGCACAGCGAAGTTAAACCGGGACATGAAGGAAAAGGCAAGGAGTGCAGGGCAACGAGTGATGACTCATCACACCCCCCACCCCCCCAGAGGACAAGAGGGAGCATCAGATTGCCTGAAGCCACAGCAGTCATCTTCATATAATAGACCAGGCTTTGTTCCTCATCCTGAAACATAGGAGTACAGCCTACACACTGGAACACTACCAGCCAACACACACCGCCAAGTGTGCTATAGCTCTGTGCCTTGACCTTGAGCAACTATTGCAGTATTGTCAGTGTAACCAAGCTGAGCTCAGGTAGCTGAGATTTTGCAATGTTACGCTTGCAGTAATACGGAATTGGTTAATAGCAAATGTCCAACTGTACTCACCAGTTCCTAAATGTGGCGAGGTGATGCTGTGAATGTTATCGTGGAAACTATTAACTGGTTATAATGAATGTATTCCCAAGTCTGATAAACCTGGCTGCACATCATTCAGTGTCGTGCCTTCACATTTGTCTGCTTTGAAATCTAGTTTTTTTTTTCCATTTACTGAGTCAATTAATGTCTACAAACTTATGTTTTCATCAACACTGCTTTACAATGCTGTCTGTCTTTGCATCACTGGCAAACTTAGATATGTGGTTTTCAACCCATCATCTCAAGTTACTGGGGGGATAGCATGGTGATACCAGACAACCTAACAAGAGAGACATCCAGACTAATACTTTAGGAAGGCTTTATGAATCACCATTAGCAGTTGTTAGAAGGTCTATGTTGCTCCTGCACAGCTTGTTTCTGTTTTAAGTAATGCCATTGTAAATGTTTTTCTCCACATTTGATATCCACATAAACGTCTAACCTTTCCATTTTCATAACAACTCACCATACACATTGGGTTCACACTCACTGCTCACTGTATGCACTGGCATCACATTCACGACTCTCTGTACACATTAGGGTCACACTCACCATTTGCTGTTCACACTGCGAACACACTGTTCACGCTAGGACCACACTCACTACTCACTGTTCAGACTGGGATCACACTCTCCAATCACTACACACACTGGGATCACACTCACTGCTCACTGTTCATACTGGGATCACACTCTCCACTCACTGTTCACACTGGGATCACACTCTCCAATCACTACACACACTGGGATCACACTCACTGCTCACTGTTCATACTGGGATCAAACTCACCGCTGACTGTTCACACTGAGATCACACTCACCACTCACTGTACACACTGGGATCATACTCACCACTCACTGTACACACTGGGATCACACTCACCACTCACTGTTCACACTGGGACCACACTCACCACTCACTGTACACACTGGGATCAAACTCACCACTCACTGTACACACGGGGATCACACTCACCGCTCACTGTTCACAATGGGATCACACTCACCACTCACTGCACACACTGGGATCACACTCACCACTCACTGTTCACACTGGAGACACACTCACCACTCACTGTACACACTGGGATCATACTCACCACTCACTGTACACATGGGATCACACTCACCGCTCACAGTTCACACTGGGATCACACTCACCACTCACTGTACTCACTGGGATCAAACTCTCCACTCACTGTACACACTGGGATCACACTCACCGCTCACTTACACACTGGGATCAAATTCTCCACTCACTGTTCACACTGGGATCACACTCACCACTCACTGTACACACTGGGATCACACTCTCCACTCACTGTTCACACTGGGATCACACTCACTACTCACTGTACATACTGGGATTACACTCACAGCTCACTGTACACACTGGGACCAAACTCTCCACTCACTGTTCACACTGGGATCACACACACCACTCACTGTACACACTGGGATCACACTCTCCACTCACTGTTCACACTGGGATCACACTCACTACTCACTGTACATACTGGGATCACACTCTCCACTCACTGTTCACACTGGGATCACAATCACTGTTCAACTGTACACACTGGGATCACACTCTCCACTCACTGTTCACACTGGGATCAAACTCTCCACTCACTGTACACACTGGGATCACACTCTCCACTCACTGTTCACACTGGAATCACACTCACCGCTCACTGTACACACATTGATCACACTCTCCACTCACTGTTCACACTCACAACTCACTGTACACACTCGTATCACACTCACCGCTCACTGTTCACACTGGGATCACACTCTCCACTCACTGTTCACACTGGGATCACACTCACTGCTCCCTGTACACACTGGGGATCAAACTCTCCGCTCACTGTTCACACTGGGATCACACTCGCCACTCACTGTTCACACTGGGATCACACTCACCGCTCACTGTACACACTCGTATCACACTCACTGCTCACTGTTCACACTGGGATCACACTCAGAGCTCACTGTTCACACTGGGATCACACTCACTGCTCACTGTAGACACTGGGATCAAACTCTCCCCTCACTGTTCACACTGGGATCACACTCACCACTCACTGTTCACACTGGGATCACACTCACCGTTCACTGTACACACTGGGATCACACTCACCGCTCACTGTTCACACTGGGATCACACTCACCACTCACTGTTCACACTGGGATCAGGCTCTCCACTCACTGTTCACACTGGGATCACACTCACTACTCACTGTACACACTGGGATCACACTCTCCACTCACTGTTCACACTGGGATCACACTCACCGCTCACTGTACATACTGGGATCACACTCACTACTCACTGTTCACACTGGGATCAAACTCTCCACTCACTGTTCACACTGGGATCACACTCACCACTCACTGTACACACTGGGATCACACTCAGAACTCACTGTTCACACTAGGATCACAATCACTGTTCAACTGTACACACTGAGATCAAACTCTCTACTCACTGTTCACACTGGGATCACACTCACCACTCACTGTACACACTGGCATCACACTCTCCACTCACTGTTCACACTGGGATCGCACTCTCCACTCACTGTACACACTGGGATCACACTCTCCACTCACTGTTCACACTGGGATCACACTCAGCGCTCACTGTACACACTTTGATCACACTCTCCACTCACTGTTCACACTGGGATCACACTCACTGCTCACTGTACACACTCGTATCACACTCACCGCTCACTGTTCACACTGGGATCACACTCACTACTCACTGTTCACACTGGGATCACACTCACTGCTCACTGTACACACTGGGATCAAACTCTCCGCTCACTGTTCACAATCACCACTCTCTGTACTCACTGGGATCAAACTCTCCACTCACTGTTCACACTGGGATCACACTCACCGCTCACTGTTCACACTGTGATTACACTCACTGCTCACTGTACACACTGGGATCACACTCACCGCTCACTGTTCCCACTGGGATCACTATCACTGTTCAACTGTACACACTGGGATCACACTCTCCACTCACTGTTCACACTGGGATCACACTCTCCACTCACTGTTCACACTGGGATCACACTCTCCACTCACTGTTCACACTGGGATCACACTCACCACTCACTGTACAAACTGGGATCACACTCACCGCTTACTGTACACACTGGGATCACACTCACCGCTCACTGTTCACACTGGGATCACTATCACTGTTCAACTGTACACACTGGGATCACACTCTCCACTCACTTGTTCACACTGGGATCACACTCACCACTCACTGTACA
>NW_025205770.1:0-2554 GCF_004010195.1 Chiloscyllium plagiosum | reverse complement strand
TGCACATTCTCCCCTTGTCTGCATTGGTTTCCTCCCACGATCCAAAGATGTACAGGTTAGGTGAATTGATCTTGCTAAATTGCCCATAGTCAGGGGTGAATGTGGGCAATGGGTCTCAGTGGGTTACTCTTTAGAGAGTCGGTATGGTCTTGTTGTGCCGAAAGGCCTGTTTCCGTACTGTAGGGAATCTAATCTAGTTGAATATACCATTCCAGAAATTATCTTTTGATCATTTCCACGGCACAGACAACGTATTGTAACTGAGATTTCACTGTTTTTCGTTGAAGTTCCAGTCTAGAATTGCCAGCAGCACCTCGGTCTTCTGGAATCCAAGATGGAAGATATAGAATATAGAGAAATAGATGACGACATCTTGAAGAATGTCTATATTACAGTGGAAGAAGTGCTGGATGTCTTGAAACACTTAAAAGTGGATAAATCCCCAGGACCTGATCAGGTGTACCTAGAACTCATGGGAAGCCAGGGAAGTGATTGCTTGACCTCTTACTGAGATATTTGTATCATCAATTTGTACACGTGAGGTGAAGGAAGGTGAAGGAAGACTGGAGGTTGGCGAACGTGGTGCCACTGTTTAAGAAAATTTGTAATGACAAGCCAGAGAACTATAGACCAATGAGCCTGACGTCGGTGGTGGGCAAGTTGTTGGATGGAATCCTGAGGGAGAGGATGTACATATATTTGGAAAGGCAAGGAGTGATTAGAAATAGTCAACATAGCTTTATTCATGAGAAATCATGTCTCACAAACTTGATTGAGTTTTTTGAAGAAGTAACAAAGTGGATTGATGAGGGCAGAGCGGTTGATGTGACCTAGATGGACTTCAGAAAGGTGGTCAACAAAGTTTCCCATGGGAGACTGATTAGCAAGGTTAGATCTCACGGAATACAGGGAGAATTCACCATTCGGATGCAAAAATAGCTCGAAGGTAGAAGAAAGCGGGTGGTGGTGGAGGGTCGTTTTTCAGAATGGCGGCCTGTGAACAGTGGATTGCCACAAGGATCAGTGTTGGGTCCATTACTTTCTATTATTTATATAAATGATTTGGATGTAAGCATAAGAGCTAGAGTTAGCGAGTTTGCTGATGACACCAAAATTGGAGGTGTGGTGGACAGCGAAGAAGGTTACCTCAGATTACAACGGGATCTTGATCAGATTGGTCAAAGGGCTGAGAAGTGGCTGATTTTGAGTTAATTTAGATAAATGTGAGATGCTGCATTTGGGGAAAACAGATCTTAGTTGGACTTATACACTTAATGATAAGGTCCTGGGGAGTGTTGTTGAACAAGGAGACCTTGGGGTGCAGGTTCATAGCCTCTTGAAAGCGGAGTCGCAGGTAGATAGGATAGTGAAGAAGGCGTTTGTTATGCTTTCCCTTACTGGTCAGCGTATTGAGTACAGGGATTGAGAGGTCATGTTGCGACTGAGCAGGACATCGGTTAGGCCACTGTTGGAATATTGCGTGCAATTTTGGTCTCCTTCCTATCAGAAAGATGTTATGAAACATGAAAGGGTTCAGAAAGATTTAACAAGGATGTTGCCACGGTTGGAGGATTTGAGCTATAGGGAGCGGTTGAACAGGTTGGGGCTGTTTTCCCTGGAGCCATGGAGGCTGAGGGGTGACCTTGTTGAGGTTTATAAAATCATGACGGGCATGGATAGGATAAATAAACAAAGTCTTTCCCCTAGGGTGGGGGAGACTAGAACGAGAGGCATAGATTTATGGTGAGAGGGGGAAGATATAAAAGAGACCTGAGGGGCAACTTTTTTACTCAGAAGGTGGTACGTGTATGGAAGGAACTTACAGAAGACATTGTGGAGATGAGTTCAATTGCAACATTTAAAAAGGCATCTGGATGGATATATGAATAGGAAGGGTTTGGAGGGATATGGGCCAGTGCTGGTAGATGGGCTGAGATTGGGTTGGGATATCTGGTCGGCTTGGACCAGGCACGGGTCTGTTTCCGTGCTGAACATCTCCATGACTCTATGATCTTATCGTTGCTCAACTCTGGTGTGTTTTGATACATGTCAGGATTGGATTGCCTTTACAGCGTACCTGATGACAGTATTGATTTTTCCCAAGGGAAGTGCGGCTTTTCCAAAGGAATCACTCGCTATGCGACTGCCATGGCAACAGGAGATTTGATGGTCCTTGTCTTCAACATGTTTGTGAGCCAGATCGTCAAGTATCATTTCCCGGGCTCACTGCTGAACTGCACTCCTGTGTGCCCACTCAGTGCCTTCCTGCAAGGGCTGGGCCTCCAACTCTCCATGTGGTTTACAATCGCCTTTACTTGAACCAATTTGAAGCAATTTGCTGCAATAAATTAAAGGCGAGGTATTGCACTAAAAGAACAGCTAACGTGGCCATATCCATCGTGAGTGCCCTTAACATTATGGTCAACCTTCCCTTGTCTTTTCATTATGAACCTGCTTACATTCTGAACAATGTACAGTGGGGCTGCCGTACCGTCACCGGTTACCTCACTTCACCGGTGATGGGCAGCTCACCGGTGGCTCACTAACATCTCAA
>NW_025205769.1:0-10893 GCF_004010195.1 Chiloscyllium plagiosum | reverse complement strand
ATTTTGTGTGCTTGTGAATTTGTACCAGAAACGTTAATACAGCAGTTCAGACACAGAAAGAATGGACCAAGTCTGAATTATGTTGTGTTTAAAAGGATGAACCACAGTATCTTTGACAGAAGTGAGCGGAACATAAAAATTGATGAGACCTACGAGGTTCTAAGAGAGATCATTTGGCTGGAGACTCATTCCTAAAGATGATGCGAATTCATTTGGATGAACTGAAAGCGCAAGAAGTGAGATGAGCGGCAGATTTGTCCGATGAATATGCATTGATGAATACGGAAAAACTTATCTTCCGAAAATAATTTCATCTCAACTGACATTGGGAAAAGGGAGATCCTACAGTACAAATCAAATTGCAAATCACACAGGTAATAGTTTCCCACAGGTGGAAAAAGAAGCCCGAAAGTGCAGAAAGAAGGTGAACGAGAACACAGTTTTCATTGTAACGGAGTGAAGCACAGAATAGTACAGTGCCGGAAATGCAATAAAGATACAGGGAAAAGTTGTTTTCACTATGAGAAGTTGTGATACATAAGGTCACAGTGCTGGTAGCTGAGGAAAGGCACAGTGGGAAAATATGTGGTAAAAGAAGCTCAGCCAATGGGCTTGTGAAAGTAGTAAAGGAGACCCAAGACAAATGGAAGAACTGAAGGAGGGTGCACAGTCCAGGTAGGAGCTAGGTACTGAGTTAATGCATGATCTCCAGAAAGACTTTCGCTCTGTAGGTAAACGTTAGCAGGAAGAACAGGGTAGACGGGAAATAAGTTACAATTTTGACAAATGCGAGATCTAGACGGTGTCCAGAAGTATGAGATGAACCGTTTTGCATTCGTTCTGACATGTTACCAGACCGAGTGGTAATTTGTAGACTAGATGGACAGACATTTAGCTTTACACTGGAAATTTCAAATTGAAGTGCCAACTCAAGACTACGGAAGTAACAGTGTGAGTTATTTACAGAGTATCAGTTCCAGGAATACAGTTTGTCCTTGCGAGCAATTTAGTAGCATCCAAAGTGGGAGTGGCACCCCTTGTTATGGAGAAGCCAAAGAAAGAACAGGGAATGGAGTTGTTAAAATTTGATTTTTTTCCAGATTGAGCTGCAACAAGATCCCATCGTCACTAGTCACAGCCAGAATCAAAGTGTAAAGGAAGAGATATGAAGGAATCGAGTTTCAGTTCTTTGACATCCTGCGTAACATAATGGTACAGGAACAAAAAAAGAATCATGAATCAGTAGAGAGTGAGGCAGAAGCGTTTAGTCGTGAAAGTCTAGTGGACTTACAACAAAAATAAGAGACAATAAAATATATATTGATACACACTCAGAAAAGACTTACGAATGCATTCCTGAGGGTTATCATCAAAAAGATATAATCTAAAGGTGAATATAGAGACCATGGCAGGTTTGTGTACAGCAGAAATGGGCAGAAATGCACCAGTTTGTACTGCCCGTAGCATACAGACCGGGATTCTTCTGATTTGAACGTAAATTACCGGTGGAAGGTCACCTTGGTGTGCGGAAGACTCAGGCTAAGATACAAAGGTCGTTTCTTGGCCTGATAAGAATGTTGTTACATTTTTTCTTTCATGTCGTAATTGCCAAATGGTAGATACGTTAGTGGCACTTGTAAATTCAGCTCTTTTGTTGCCAACTCCCACATTTGAACAAACTTACACTTGGATTATGGTTGATTGTGTATTTTCCCTTCCAGAAACTAAAAGTCGGAACCAATACTTGCTAACCGTAATGGATGTGTCCAGCAGGTTCCCGGAGGGAATTCCATGATGGAATATCATGGTAAAAATGTGGTGGAGGAGTTAGTTGCTTTCTTTACGTGATATGAGCCAGACCAACGGTTTAAATTTCCTGTGAAAGTTTTTGAGGAAGGCATGGACAGCTCTGGCATACAGCACGTTAAAGGAAATGCGTACGATCCTGAAATTCAGGGTGCTTTGGAAATGTGGCATCAGACTCTGAAGGTCATCTTAAGAGCGTACTTCAGGAGTACCCCGAAATATTTGGATAAAGTTATCTTATTTGTGTTGGTTGACATGAGACATGTTCTAACGAATTTACTCAGTTTATTCCATTTTAGTTAATATTCGAACAGAAACTGAGAGACTTTTTGAAATCAAGTCAGAAATCTCACATTCAGATAATGTATCTGAAATTTGGGAGAGATTAACTCGGGTCGGTGAGTCAGCTAAATAGCATCTGAAGAGAACAGAACATAAATTGAAACAAGTTGCAGATAAAAATTCAAAAACTTGGATGTATTCCAGTGGGGAAGATGTCTTATTATTGATACCAATGTTAGTGAATCCCTCCAAAGCCAAGGTTAGTGGTCCCTTTCAATATGAGAAAAAAAAAGTTATTTCAGGTAAACTGTCTGTTAAGTTGCAGAATAGAAAATGAAAACTGTATCAGTTATGTCATATGAATATGTTGAAACCTTACTATAATAGAGACAGGGAACTGTCGGAACAGATATTTATTATTGACCTGCAAAGTGTGGAATCAGATCCAGATGTCGTGGAGTTCGATGTATCTCAAAATATGTCATATAATGGGTATGTTCTTGGGTACTGGGTTCGATTAGCGAACTGTCTGTTTCCTGACCAAAGACCACAGTTGAAAGGTATTTAAAAGCAGAATGAGGACATATGCAGGAATAAGATAAGAGATCCACTAGTGTTGTGCATGAGATGGAAGTAGAGAAAATTACACCCCGACAGACTTAAACCGTTCAATATCACACTGATCCAGAAGGAGTGGGTACCATACTCACCAAAGAATTCTTCAAAGCGAGTCAGAGTGAGTGGAGTACGCCGATCATGTTGGTTCCCAAATCCGACGGGACTCAACGATATTATGGGGACTACCGGAAGGTCAACGCCATAACAAATTTTGAGTCAGACCTAACACCAAGAGGACAGCAGAGAGAAAGTTGGACAATCCAGTTACATCACAAAGTTGGACATTCTGTGTAGTTATTGGCAGGGAAATTTATCAGAAGAAAGTGAAAGATGTTTCTGCGTTTGTAACCCCAAATGAATTTTATCAATTCAAAGTGATGCCTTTTGGAAAGAAAAACACAGAAGCTACATTCGAAAGACTCATGAACGGAGTTGTGACATGATTAACAAATTGTCCACTTCATCTGTTTAATTCATTGATCTTTAGCGAGGCATGTAATGATCACATGTTACGATTGGCAGCACTCTTTGAACGATTACGTATAATTAAACCAAATGAGAGAAAACAGTTTTGTGAAGGCAGAAGTGATGTTCGAGGGAAATGCATTCAATCATGGAATGTTGAACATGACGAATCACGACAAAAAAATGCATTTTGGAATGTCCACGATGAAACCTCGAAGAAAGAGATATTTTGATTTTTTTTTATTATTAGACAGACTCTACCAGGTGTTCATTCGAAACTTCCACAGCACGTTGTAACCGCTGACAGATTCAGTAAATAAAAACATAAAAACATAAAGAACAGAACTATGACAAGAGGCATTTGAGAATTTAAAAGCAATATAAACCACAGCAACTGTTTGAGCTATAGCAAGTTTTGATACGCTTCAAATTTGAAATTGATACGAGAGATATACGAGTTGCAGCTATACCGCTCCAGGAATATATTAATAGATTTCACCGGCCACTTGCTAATTTTTAAAAGAAACACAATGCCCACAAGAGAAAATGCTCTACCATCGAAACAGACTTTTACAGTTTGGTACTGGTCTTCCATTAATTTGTCGTTTATGTGACGAAACGTGTTAGAGAGAGTTGTGCACGCTGAACACAATCCTCTTACATTCATGGAAAGACTTAAACAGAAAAATATGAGACTATATTGTTGGCATCTTATATTACAAACGTTTAATTTGGAAGTTGTACATGTTGTGATTAGTACAAATGAGACAGAAGATGCATTATAATGGATTTAAGAAAGAATATATGGATAAGATTGGACAGACTCCAACGTCAGTATGTAGAAACGATTATGAACTTGGACAAAAGACAGATATATTTCATGTAATTGGTTTAGGACTTAGAAGAGAACTAAAAACGTATTTTCATTATAATGGTTCATTTTTCTCTTAAGGCGTGGGGTGTTATGAAGTTGAAGTCGTATACTGTACTTAAGAGAAAATGAACGTTTTTCCAAGCCGAGAGATTACAAGCCCCTGTGATATGACTAGTGCACAGTCTCAGAGTGCACTTGAGCTTTGAAAATATGCAATATTTGGCTGTGAAATGGACACCAGAGTCGCTTGCTGTTGTGCCAACAATTTGTGTTTATATCAATAAGTTTAACTTATGTCTCAGGATACTAAATTCCAATCGAGTTTGAATTTATTCTGCCAAAATTAAAACAATGTGACAATCCGATGCTGGCCATACAATAATGAAGGCAGTTTGAAAATTGAACAGAAGACTCAAGAAATTAGGAAACATTCCATCAAAGATACATTTTCGCAAAAAACATGTTGGTAGCAAAACGAAAGTAGATGGCCCAAGGAGATCCCAAGGTTGAAGCCAAAAGACACTGAAGGCAACAACCACAGTGTGGTTTTGAAATTAAGCTGATACAATTTTAGTGAGTGTGTTATTGGAATAGCAATTTATTATAGAGAAGCATGCAGATAATGAGCAGTTAACCAAACGGCGCTTACAGCTATGAATACTTGGAGATTACTGTTCACTTTTCATGTTAAATCGTGGAATTTAGGAGTTCTATATCGCTCATACTTTAACAGCTTATAAGACGAAGTGAACATCTCTGGGTGATTGGTTTAATTAACAGAAGAGTTCACCGCCGTGTTGTAACAGTATGATGCAAAAGAAGACTGATAATGCAGACATACAGAGAATGTTTCTCAACGTGGGGTAATCTAGAACAAGAGATGGCAGTTTTTGGATAGAGTATAGCATATTTAATACAGGATGAGTAGAAATTACTTCTGTGAAATATGGATGAATCTGTGGAATTTACTGCGGTCGGGATCAGGGCCTGCTAGGACACTAAATATTTGAAGGTTCTGGACAAATAGCAGCAACGCGGTGTTGAAACTGACATGACCTCAAGCATGATTGCATCAAATGGGGGAGCAGGCTCGAGGTGCTGAATAGCTCGTCGTTCTTATTTTCAGATCTCTTTTTCTGGAGCATGCAGTCCATCAAATATGCTTTACAGGAATTGGGGAAAGATTGTTTATTAAACCAGGAGCAGACATTGGGCTAATTCAGTCTTTGTCAGTTTGACAGAACATGCATCAGTGCAGTCAGATAGTGAGCAGCATGAGGTCTCCACGCATTTGCCATCTGTATCAATAATTTGGAAGAGCAGAAGCAAATTGTATAGCAACGAAATTTGGCGAAGACACCACAGGAAGTATGAAATTAAATTATCAGGAGGAGGTAGAGAGTTTTTAAACGGATAGATACAGGTTCCGTTGATGAGCAGCAAGTTGGCATACGGAACACGATGTGAATTAATGTGAACCTGTCAATTTTTCATCAATAATGGCAAGCAGAAGATCACAAAAATGGAGAAATAAATTACAGGACTAAGTGTAACAGTGTGTGCTGAAGCGTCTATTCTAACCAGTTCAGACATTGGAAGTGTTGCTCCACCTTCCTGATGGTCTGTTCACTGATGTTCCCAGTGGCCCCTTCGCTCTCAGTGCACACAGGAAATTTTGAAGTTGTTGAGGAGGTGGTAAATGCTGACGTGGGAGGTTGTTTTGATTTGTGCATCGAAGGGTTGGTCTTTATCCGAGATGCCATCATTTATTTCGAAGTGGAGGCCCGATGATGGGAACGGCTTACTGCTTCACACGAAAAAGATTGTGGCTGCTGCCAGGACAGATTGCATTCATCAAATTGATTGCTGTGCATTGTCACTGTCCAACAATAGTAGCGTGAGAATTCCTTCCTCAATCACTCCACATTGATATGGGGATCTGCGAAGCCTTGCACAGGATTGCAAATCCCAATAAACTTGGAAACAAAGTATACATTCGGCAGCTTGGCAAACTCTTATATCTGAACTGGTCAGAGTAACCCCTCCAGTGCTACATATCCTGCAATCTATCTGCATATATGTACTTTTCATGAAAGGTTTACAGTTTCTGATTAACCATTTTCTGGGAAAACCCGATTTGGTTGCAGCACACTACTCATTCCTTTCCCTCACCCACCCCTTAAATGCACTCACTCCGTGGATGCACAGCTTTCCCTCTGATGCCTCTGCTCCATTTGTTCTTCGTGGTGAAATCCCAGATGCTGTCACTACTGTCCCTATGCTCTGTCCTGAATAGGGTCAGCAAACCCTCAGGTGTAGGCGAATGACGAAAGCAGTTCACAGTGCAAACTCTAGCAAAACATTCCCTATATTTCCATTAATGTTTCAATACCAGGAGTCGGTCAGAAGGTGCTCCGTGGAAAGTTAGGTGCCTCGCCCTTTACAAGAATGCACGAGACGCTTCCTCGTGTTCCTGACTGCACGATCAACTGAGAGGGACAAGCACAGGCATGCAGTTGACAGACACAGACAAAGTTTCAAAGACGTGAGACAAAGCTTCAGAAACTTCCTTGCTGAAGATGCTAAACACATGGGAAACACGAGGAAGTGTGTCAACAGCCTGAAACGCACCATTCCATTGTTTCTGAGCTTCACAACTCCAGTAATCAATGTAATAATGAGGCAAAAACCAAGCCAATGTAAAGATGCAGAGGGATATTCACAATAAAGATGCAAATAGACAATTCATCAACACATAATTTGTTGTGGAAAATTAGGAAAGGAGACAGGAAGTAAGAATAATTGGGGAAGTGAAGCCGTTGGAGGATCACAATCACAAGAACGCAAAGTTGAATAAAAACATTGCACGATCAGTTGAAATGGTCCGTTACGTCAATTTGTAAAAAGGCCTCATAGAAACACCACAGACACCATCAAGAAAACAGTTTAAACTTAACAACTGGCAGGGTTTTGGACAAGTGAAAGAGATTGAGTGAGGGTTGTTTCATTGATAGATTGAATGACAGCCCAGCATACGCAGCGTTTGACCCTATGCCAATGCTTTGGTCAGTTAAAAGGACTATCTAGCCAGCAAGTGGAGTATTGGAAGACTTTGCCAGTGATTTGTGATCATACTTTCAAAAAATGACTGCCGAGCAGGGAAAATTTGTAACCCATATTGCAGGCGCCACGAAATAGAGCTCATG
Organism: Chiloscyllium plagiosum; assembly: GCF_004010195.1. NCBI lineage: Eukaryota > Metazoa > Chordata > Chondrichthyes > Orectolobiformes > Hemiscylliidae > Chiloscyllium > Chiloscyllium plagiosum. The sequence continues at coordinate 3,642 of NW_025205769.1, read as the reverse complement.
AACATTTATGTATCTATGTCTGCATTGCACCCGTTCAAGGCAGAAGAGAGAGCGAGAGACTGTGTGTGCGTATGTGTGTGTGTGTGTGTGTTTGTGTGTGCGTGTGTGTGCACGTGCCCGCGAGTGTGTGTTGCGTATGATGGATTGGTTAGATGTGAAAGTCATTGCTGAAAGAAAACACACATGTTTGAAATCAGTTTAAACTTAACAACTGGCAGGGTTTTGGACATGCGAAAGAGATTGAGTGAGGGTTGTTTCATTGTTAGATTGAATGACTTGCTTCAGAATTTTAAAATAACGGCATTATCAGTCTGAAAAATAATATAAATACATCAGTGTGGACAGTAATGACGGATTGATGGGATTTATTTTTGTGTGTTCGGATATGTTCCATGAAGTATTGCATCAAAATTCTTTCTGCAGATTTAGAGTTGGGAATGTTAACAACAGCAGATTATTGGCATCGTGAGTCGAAGGGCTCATGTCCGAAACGTCGATTCTCCTGCTCCTTGGATGCTGCCTGACCTGCTGCGCTTTTCCAGCAACACAGTTTCAGCTCTGATCTCCAGCATCTGCAGTCCTCACTTTCTCCATCGTGAATCTGTATTTCGAACCTCATATTTCGAATAACAGATGGTTTCAGCCAGTGACATATATTCTGGAGGTGGCAGTCGTTAACATTTTTATTGGTCACGATATAGTGTCAGGATTCAGCTCATGGCAAATGGATCATCACACATGTGATTCATCTGTTTCAATCTCAGATAGTTCCCAGACATTAGATGAAGTCATACGAAGAAAGTTAAGTTTGTAATAAAAAAGAAGAGAGTGAACTCAGTGCTCCCAATATTTAAATGACAGTAATACAATGAATCGTGGTTCACAGCTGAAATTAGATAGCTAAGCATAGTGACCCATGAGGGACACTTCCAGGACCGAAGCGGAAGTGAGTAATTGAACAAAGTCACTGATGCTGTTCGAACTGGTTTGTGAAGTGGACACCTTGATTCAAAGTGTCAGAATGACAATAACATTGGCAAGCAGAGACGAGGATCTGAAAATAACTGGAATGCAGTTAAACATGATTTGTCGAAGTAATATGTGGACATTGAGATTCACCAGGAACATCAACGATAGCCTGGACAGGTCAGTAAACATTTTGAAATATTTAAATTCGACATTTCAGTTACACTGCTAATGACATCTGTTGTTATGTAGAAATAAGCCAATTATTCCTGGATAATCTCCTATGCATTGCTGCAACATTCCAGTCCGATGTTCTTAGATGATGATCCGTCTTCCCGATCCATCTGAAGCTGCTGATCCCGATTACTGCTGTCAGTAATGCTAACACACATACCATGGGATAACATACTGAATGGAGCCCATTTATTATTTAAATATGGCGAACCTTCACTGGAATGTTTAGAATCAATGGAGGCTGACATGAATCAGTCACAAAAATGTTCAGTTAACCTCTTTCTGACATCACGTTTCACATCATTACACAATGGAATAATTACTCGCTCTTGAAGGAATAGAAAAGTGTTTCAAACAAACTCAGAATTCCAGTTTGTGGGCTCCAGCCACCTCCTCTTTACCATGACCATGCAATCACTTTTCTGGCCCATCCCACACCAGGGTGTTTTCAGCGCTCCCCGCTTTTCCTGGAGAGCAGGCATGGGATGTTCTCATCTCCACTCACCATCTTCTACTTACCTAAGATCATGGTCATATTGAAGAACATCCCTTTTAATTTCTATCATTTGGTTCAGGTCAGAAGTGTGACTATGGTTTCCCCCATGGGCACCAGTTACCCCTGTCTCTTTGTGGTGTGCATGGAACATGCCTTATACTTGTCCCTTTTCGGCTCCAAACCTACAACCTTTTCTCTGATATATTGATGATATCGTCCATGCTGCTTTCGTCTCTCGCCTGGAATTCATCGATTTCGCTTCCAATTTTCGTCTCAACCTCACTTGCACTAAGCTTAACTCTAACGCCTCCCTTCCGTCCCCAATATTTTTCTTTCCATTTCTGGAGAAAGGCTGGCCACGAGCATTCACGGCAAAATCACACAATCCAACAGCTACCTGGAAAATATACCATCACACCCTGAATCCAGTAATGTCTTCATTCAATTCTTACAGTTCAACTGTCTCATTCGTATACATTCCAAATGGGTAACTTGGAGAAATAAGCCTCAAAAAAGGCCACCATTTTCCTCAAGCAAGGATATGTGGCATTGTTGACAGGCTTTCAACCTGGTCTTACTCATTTTTTGCAAATCAGCGCCGCACCTTCTCACTTTCCCCCCAAAACAGAGGAAGGATTCCCCTTGTCGCTATCTGCAATGCCAACAGCAACCACTTCCAGAGGATCATTAGCTGCTATTTCTGTCCCTGGCAGCGAGTTGCCACCACCTGACACGCGCTCCTCTTCTCTCCCTTGTCTATTTTCCGCAGAGTTCATTCCCTCTGCGACACCCTGGTCCACGTGGCCTTTAATTCGAACAACGTAACGACCACCCCAACAGCCTCACGACACCCTCCCCCACAAGCGACGAAATTGTAATATCTGTCCATTTCCCTCCTCAATCCTCAGTATCCAAGGGTCAAAACGTACCTTACAGGTGAAGCAGAAATTTAGCTGCACCTCAGTTAGTCGTGTGAACTGCATCCTCTGCTCACAATGTTATCTCCTCTACTTTAGGGAAACGAAGCATAGACTGGGTGACAGCTTTGTAGATAATCTACGTTCTGCCCACAAAAGAGACATTTATCTCCCAGATGAATATACTATCACCTTACCTGGTCACCATCGCTGTCTAAGGCTTGTTGCAGTGCTCCAGCTAAGATCAGAACAATTTGGATGAACAACACCTCATGTTCTGCTTGGGGACACTGCAGGCCGGAACTTCAATATTAACTGAACAGTGTTAAAGATAAAAATCTCCCATGCACAGACCCAAACCACCAGACCAGGCCTTGTTACCAAATAGCCTGCCGTTACACATTAAATATTGTTAGTAAGGAACATTCTACCTTAACAGCTATTCACCAGCCTAGCCAAATCAGTTTCTACTCATTCGTCGATTCAAATATCTTCTGTCTGTTCGTGCTGTATGCACATCTTTCATTTACTCCTTATCACTCAACGCATTCATGGTCTCCATAAACATTGACAACTTCCTTGTTGCAATAAGTTCAGAGGAAGGGTCACCAGGTGCTACACATATGTTGCCAGCTTTACTGAGCTTTGCCAGTCACAAATGTCTTTGTGTGTACAGAATGTATGAGGTTTGCAGAGGAATGGAACATAACTTTTCCAATGTTTTAATTTGCTTTCTTGTATGTGCAAGTAGCGCCAGACCGCTGCAGGGTTTTCTATGTTCCACCCTGTTTATAAAAGGAGACAGGAAAAATATAACAGACCAGTTATGGAAAATGATTGGTGGGGAAATTTCGAGAGTTTATGATTCAGGATAACAGCATTTATTACCTTTTGACTTTATATACTGCTGCTCTTATTGTTATGAAGTTGTAGGTGTGCACTGGCCCTTTCAGAGAGAGTGAAAGCTGGAACAGACCTAGAAATGTGCAACGTGACCTGAAAGCTTTAAAAATGTACCATTTGGTTATT
>NW_025205768.1:0-10892 GCF_004010195.1 Chiloscyllium plagiosum | reverse complement strand
AACTCATTAATGTACATAATAAAGAGCGATGGTTCCTGCACAGATCCCTGTGGTACATTCGATGGTGAAAGGCTTCTCATCACAGAAACAACCCTCCACCAGTTTTGATTCCAATTTTCCAACTTACCTTGGATCCCATGGGCTCTTCCCTTTTGGACCAGCCCTCCATGTGGGACCTTGTCAAAGGCCTTAATGAATTCCATGGAACCCACAACATCTGCACTGCCCTCATCAACATTTTCAATCGTAATTTCAAAGGAAACTCAGCTGAATTCATCAGACAGGATCTTACTTTGCCAAATCCGTGCTGACTATTACTAATTGCTTCCTGCCTTTCCAGTTATTGATTCAAACTGTCCCTCAGAATTGTTCCCAATAATTTCTCTCCCCCTGCTGTCAGACTGTCTGCTCTGTAATTACGTAGCCTATCCTTTGGTTCCAGTGACCACAACTGTCTTCGTTTTAACATTGTTATGGAAAAAGATCAGGCAGGTTGACAGATTAAGGTGTGAAATTGGAGCAGGGCCAGATTTGGGGCCATGAGGCAGGATCGAGCAGAGGTAGATTGGGTGAATTAAAAATCACACAACACCAGGTTATAGTCCAACAGGTTTATTTTGAAGCACTAGCTTTCGAAGCGAAGGTGATCATCCTAAAAGATGAAAGGCTGAAACTAAATGTGTTTGATATTACATTCCATGACACTGCTATCCTGTTGCTATAAATTCTGTGCCTTATGATTGTGCTCCACAACCACCTGATGAAGTAGCGCTCCGAAACTTAGTGCCTCCAGATAAACTGTAGCTGGTGTTGTGTGATTTTTAACTTTGTACACCCCAGTCCAATACCGGCTCCTCCACATTATAACTACCATCGATTGGGCGAGTCTGTTTGAAGGAAAATGAATGACTGGCAAACGGGAAGCTTTTAAAAGTGTGATCTCAAGAATCCAGGGCCAGTATGTCCCTGTTAGAGTGAAGGGAAAATCTGGCAGGTTCAGGGATCCCTGGCTGATGAGGGATATTGAGGCTCTGTTCAGGAAAAAGAAAACAGCATACATAGAGTTTCAGCTATTCGTATCTTCTTCCAGTCCTAAAGATCTGATCAATCTGTGGAGACCCTGCAATGCTCTCAGGTCCCTGCAGCACTCCTGATCTGTAGATCTCACTGCAATGCCTGTGACTATCTGATCCAGTTCCGAAAAGACTCACTATCTGTGTAACATCCCCCCTTTCCTATCACCCATCTTGTCAATGTCAGGTCTTCCAGTCTGTCCATCATCTACTCATCTCCATAACCTTCTCCATCTCTTACACCCCTATCTATGTAAACGTCACCTTCCCCTACAAACTTTCCCACTTTGACCAAACTGCAGGAGTTACTAATGCTCCCTTATGTGTGAAACTATCTCCCACCAAAATGGATGTCCTTATCTCCTGCTAAAATTGTAAGACACCACACCCTCTATACCTAAATAACCTGCAGAACCTAAGCCTTTCAATAACAGTAAACATCTTCAGTCACGACTACCCTCCACATATCTGTTTGTTCTTCTAATCTATAAAACCGTCTAGATTTCTGTAATCTGCTCCATTCACCTGAAACACCCCTGTCTGTGCAAACCATCCCATCCTACCAACATCCTTATGCCTGTAACTGCTGCATCCCTCCCTACTTCCCCATCTCTATGACCTCCTGTAGACCCTACAGCTCTCCAGATTTCTGTAATACCATGTGGCTCTCTGGTCCTCCCTCCCTGTGAAACCACCTCCAGTCCCCACACCTCTCCCAGTCTGGGTCGTCTGCTCCAGGTCAGAACATTGCTGTGTCTGTTACCTCCTGACAATCCTAGCACACCTTCCTATTTATGTCTCTTCATTCAGATCCCATTTCTCCAGCTTTGTGAAACCTCTTTGTGCCATTGTGAGCCTCCTTATTTAGAATATAGAGCGGTACAGCACAGTGCAGGCTCTTCGGCACTCGATGTTGCACTGACCTTTTATCCTACTCTCAGATTAAACTAAACTAAAGGCCCCACATTTTACTATCATCCATGTGCCTATCTAAGCGTTGCTTAAATGTCCCTAATGTATTGGTTTCCACTCCAAATATTGGCGGTGCATTCCATACACCTGCCACTCTGTGTTAAAAAAAAACCCTCGCATCTCCCGTAAAGCTTTCTCCAATCACCTTCCATTTATTTCCCCTCGTTATAGCCATTTTTGCAATGGGACAAGTATCTGGTTATCCTCTCTATCGAGGCCTCAAATCATCTCGTTCACTTCTATCACGTCAATTCTCATCCTTTTTCATTCCAATGAGAAAAACCCTCATTCCCTCAACCTTTCTTCATTAGACCTCCACTCCTGATAAATCTACTCTGCACCCTCTCTAAAGCTTCAACATTTTTCTGATAATGAGGCAACCAGAACTGAACACAATATACCAAATGTTCTCGAACCAGATAGAGCTGCAGCATAACTTCGTGGAACTTAAACTCAATCCCCCTGCTAATGAAAGCCAACACTGAAAACACCTTCTGAACAAGTCAATCAACTTGAGTGAGAACATTGAGGGATCTATGGACGTGGACTTCAAGATTCTTCTGTTCCTCCACACTGTCAAGAATCCTGCCTTTCTCCCCGTAAAGGTTGTCTGTGGAATCCTGCAATCTTAAACCCTCCCTATCTTGGTAACTTCCTCTGATCGCTACAACTCTCGTAAACAGTGAAACCTCTTCATGTCCCGACAATTCTCCTTCGTTGTGTAACCTCCTTTATTAGCATCAACCCTCAAAAGTCCCGAAGCCTCTTTTTTTTTTACCACAGCAGTATTCCTAATATCTGCAACACTCTCCCATCCTGATCTCATTCACTGTCTCTGTCAACCCCATCACCCTACAGTCCCCTCTGGGGAACATTGCAGAGGAAGGAAGTGTTGTCGAGTCCGGGTTATGTTACGGAGGTAGGAAGGGCTGCGAACCTTGATGGTGGTACAAATCTAGGAAGGGACGTGGATCCTGCAGGAGGCTAGAGGGATTCATAGAACCTGCAGGATGGGACCGAGAATGGGCTGTGGAATCTGAAGGATATTACAGTTTGAATGACTAACTCTTTTTGTTCGGAATATTGGGCTGATCTCGCTGTCCTATTCATGCAGACATTTACCATAATGGCTGTGCACTGTTTCAGATTCCCAGGCTGGGAGATGTGAGCTCAGATGTGAATCTATTTGCCCATTCTGTCTGTGTACCTGACACTGACCTGGTGCTGCTCAGGTAGAAAGCACTCTCCGTGTATATGGTGACTTCCAGATCTACGTGACTGACCAGAGCTCACCACATCAATGCTTTTGCTTGGAATGTTCTTTATTTTTTTCATTATTTTCAAGTGGCAATTCCGCGAGATGCAGTGATTGGGGAGTTTCCATTTTGAGAGAATGAAACCTTTACCATTGGAAATTGGGAAGCCTTCCAAAATGAGATAACGGCAGTCCAGAGACAGTATGCAGTATTCCTGTTAGGGTGAAAGGAAAGGCTGGTAAGGTGTAGGGAATGCTGGATGATTAGAAAACAGGTACAGACAGGAGATCCCCCGACATATTTGTTCCTCAGTCTGCCACAGGTTATTCAGGGTCAGTACACTCGTATCAAAGTGATCACCCATTCTTATTTCACAGTTCCACTAACACAGTGGCCGATCCCATAGGAATGTCCTCTCGAAGTATTGCTGTGATGTTTCATGCAATCAAAACCCACCACCACGTGTCCTTCCTCTCTTGCCAACCCTTCTATGCTTCCTGTAGTCTCTCTACTTTGAAACAATGAGTTGTTGGTCCTTTCCCTCCCTCAGCAGTGTTTCTGTAATGATTAGATTAGATTACTTACAGTGTGGAAACAGGCCCTTTGATCCAAAACGTCCACACTGACCCTTGGAATATAACCCACCCAGACCCATTCCCCTACATTTACATCTTCACCTAACACTACGGGCAACTTAGCATGGCCAATTCACCTAACATGTACATCTTTGGACTGAGGGAGGAAACCCCAGTACCCGGAGGAAACCCACGCAGACACGGGGAGAATGTGCAAACTCCACACAGACAGTAGCACAGATGATAGCTATACCCTCCCAGTCCCATATTCCCCTCCATCCCCTGCGTCCATCTTCCTTAGCTGTCAGGCCCCTTGCATTGAAATAAATGCAGGTTAATCATCAGTTGTTCCCTATTCCCTGCTATGTTCTTGCCTGTCTTGTCTGTTGAAATTGCTCTCTTTAACTTGTGTACCAGGCTCAATCTTCTATCTGTCTTTATGACAGTTTAAGGTCCAATACCCTGCCAGACTAGTTTATATCCTCTCAAGCTGCTCCAGTAATTTGCCCCACCAGAATGTTGGTCCTCATCCCACCCCCAGGTCAGGTCCATTCCCCACCCTGTCTCCCTGTGCTGATACCTTCAGGGATCTATGGACTTGTCCACCAAGCTCCTTGTGTTCCTCAGTACTCTGAAAGGAGCTACCGTTCATTGTGTCTGTCCGTCGCTTATCATTCCTCCCACTGGGTATTATCTCACTTCGATCACTACTAAACCCTGCTCAAATTATCATCTGAAAGACATCGGACTGTAGACTGAGACCATCTGCCTCACTGCGAGCCTACTCATAGTTCATTCTGCTTTCACATCCGAATTGTTAATGCACATAATAAACAGCAATGGTTCCTGCACAGATCCCTGTGGTACACCCACTGGTGAAGGAATTTCAAACACGAAGCAGTCTGTCCATCAATTGTGGATCCAATTTACCAACTTGCCTTGGAACACAATGGCTCTTTACATTTGGACCAGCCTTCCATGTGTGAACTTGTCAAAGGCCTTATTCAATTCCATGTAAACCACATCATCTGCACTGCCCTCATCAATACTGTTAAACACCATTACAAAAAACTCCACTGAATTTCTCAGACAGTATCTTCCTCTACCAAATCCGTGAGGATTGAGCCGAGATGATCCTTACCTTTGTAAGTGTTGATTCATCCTCAGAATTGTTTCCAATAATTTCCCTCCCCCTGCTGTCAGACTATCCGCTCTGTAATTACCTGGCCTACCCCTGCTGCTCCTGAACAAAGGAACCACATTAGCTATCCTCCAGTCATTCAGCACTTCATCTGTGACCAGAAAACTATTAAATATATCCACCAGGGCCCCAGCAACCTCCTCCCTTACCTCCCATAGCAGCCTGGGATACATTTTATTGGGCACTGGGGATTTCTCCAGCTTTATGTCTGTGAAAACATTGAATACCTCCTCCGTATTGATCTTAACATGTTCTCGAACCTCACCATCCCAACTGAAATCCCTGGCTACAATGTCTTTCTCCTGTGTGAATATAGATGGGAATTATTCATTGAGGACCTCACCTCCTTCCTCTGGCTCCATGCACGGATCATCCCTTTGGTTTCTAACGGGCCTCACTATTTCCTCAGTAATCCTCATATTCTAAAAATGCTGATAAAATACCTTGTGACTTTTCCTTAATTGTATCTGACAATGATATTTTATGGTCATTGTGTGTCCCTCATTTCTAAGGACCCTTTGCAGTCCCTAAACTTTTGAATGGCTTCGCCTGGTTTTATTGCACTGTGTTTTCTTTATCAAACTCACGATGTCACTTGATCAGTAATCGGTGGACTTTCTGCCTTTACAATTCCCTCGTCAGGAACACACTGACCCTGAATTCTCACTGTATTACTTTAACATATTCCCACTTTCCAAATATAGACCCAACTGCAGATAGTCTTCCCAGTATATGTCTGCCAGATCCTCTCTAATGATAGTGATACTGATAGGAGAGTCAGCTGTGAGCGGGGCAGACAGGAGACTGTGTGGCTGCAGAAGAGACCCCAGGGTGGTGTGCTGCCTCCCGAGTACCAGGGTCAAGGATGTCTTTGAGCGGTTACTAAACATTCTGAAATGGCAGGGTAAATACCCAGAGGTCATTGTGCATGTCAGTCCACATGACAGAGATAGACAAAGGGATGGGGTCCTGTGAAATGAGTATCGGGCGTTAGGTAAGAGGTTAAAAAGGATGACCTCAAGGGAAGTGATCTCCAGATTATTCCCAGTGCCACCTGTCCCATTGAGGATAGACAGAGAATGGTAGGCCAGATAGATGTGTGGCTGAGGAGCTGGGGGAGGGGGTAAGGTTTGGATCAGTGAGATCTCTTTTCGGGTAGAGGTGACCTATACAAGAGGAGGGGTTTGACTTGAACCAGAGGTGCGCCATTATTCCAGAGGCGGGGGGAGGGGGGTGGGGAGATTTGTTCGTGTTACTTGGGAAGGGTTTAAAAGGAGGAGAAAGTGAGGTCTGGAGATCAGAGCTGAAAATGTGTTGCTTGTAAAGCACAGCAGGTCAGGCAACATCCAAGGAACAGGAGAATCGACGTTTCGGGCATAAGCCCTTCATCAGGAATGAAGGCTTATGCCCGAAACGTCGATTCTCCTGTTCCTTGGATGCTGCCTGACCTGCTGTGCTTTAGCAGCAACACATCTTCAGCAAGGGTTTAAAAAGGTTTGGCTCAGACTGCAATTTGTCGAATGTATCCAAGAAAGTTTCCTGAATCAAGATGTAACTCTAACAAGGCCTAACTCTACTCAGGCAGGTGCAACACTGGACCTCCCCTCAGAAATCGAGGTTGTGCAAGTGACTGAAGTGTCAGTCAGAGAGCACTTTGGGTCCAGTGACCACAACTGTCTTCGTTTTAACAATGTTCTGGAAAAAGATCAGGCAGCTCCACAGATTAAGGTGTGAATCTGGAGCAGGCCCATTTGACAGGATCGCACAAAGGTCGATTGGGTGAATTAAAAATCAGACAGCACCAGGTTATAGTGCAACAGGTTTATTTCAAAGTACCAGCTTTCGAAGCGTTGTGAACAGCCTAAAAGATGAAAGCTTAAACTAAATTTGTTTGATATTAAATTCCATGAGACTGCAATCCTGTTGCTATAAATTCTGTGCCGTATGATTGTACTCCATAACCACCTGATTAAGAAGCAGTGCTCCGAAACCTAGTGCCTCCTAATAAACCTGTTGGACTGTAAGCTGGTGTTGTGTGATTTTTAACTTTGTCCAACCCAGTGTAACACCGGCTCCTCCACATGATGCTACCATCAACTGGGTGAGTCTTTTTGAAGGAAAAGGAATGACTGGCAATTGGGAAGCTTTTAAAATTGTGCTCCCGAATCCAGGGCTAATATGTCCCTGTCAGAATGAAGGGAAGAGCTGTCAGGTTCAAGGATCCCTGGCTGATGAAGGATATTGAGGCTCTGTTAAGGAACAAAGAAAACAGCATACATTGGGTTGAAGCTGTCCGTATCTTTTTTTCGAGTCCAAAAGACCCGATCAATCTGTGGGGACCCTACAATCCTCTAAGGTCCCTGCAGCATTTCCCATCGGTAGAACTCACTCCGATGCCTGTTACTCTCCTGATCCAATTCCGAAAAGATTCACAATCTGTGTAACAACCTCCCGTTGTTATCTCCCACCTTATCAATGCAAGCTCCTCCGGTCTCTCCATCCATCTACTCATCTCCATGACCTTCTCCAGCTCTTACACCCCCTATCTGTATAAAAGTCATCCTCCCCTACAACCCTTCCCACTTTGACCAAACTGGAGGGTTACTAATGCTCCCTTATCTGTGAAACTGTCTCCAAATAAAATTGCTGTCCTTATCTCCTTGTACAAATGTCAGATTCCACACCCTCGATATCTAAATAACCTGCAGAACCAAAGTCTTTCAATAACTATAAACATCGTCAATCACGACAGCCCTCCACATATCTGTTTGTTCTTCTAATCTATAAAACCGTCTTGATTTCCATAACCTGCTCCATTCACCTGAAACACTGCTGTCTGTGTAAACCACCCCATCCTACCAACATCCATCCAAGTTAACCGCTCCATCTCTCCCAACCTCTCCATCTCCATGAACTCCTTCAGGCCCTCCAGCTCTCCACATTTCTGTAACACCCTGTGGCTCTATGGTCCTCATTCCCTTTGAAGCTACCTCCATCCCTCACACCCCTCCTAGTCTGGGTCATCTGCTCCAGGTCAGACCATTGCTGTCCGTGTTACCTCCTGACAATCCGAGCACACCTTCCTATTTGTGTCTCTTCATTCAAATCCCATCCTCTCCAGATTTCTGAAACCTCTTTGTGCCATTGTGACCCTCCCTATTTAGAGCGTAGAACAGTACAGCACAGTACAGGCCCTTCGACCCTCAATGTTGTGCTGACCTTTTATCCTACAGATCCTACATTTTACTATCAGCCATGTACCTATCTAAGAGTTGCTTTAATGTCTCTAATATATCGGACTCTACTACCATTGTTGGCAGTGCATTCTACGCACCTCCTACAATATGTGTAAAGAACCCATCTCTGACATCTCCTATAAACCTTCCACCAATCACCTTCAATTTATGCCCCCTCGTTACTTCCACTTTTGTAATGGAAAAACTCTCTGGTTATTCTCTCTATCTAGGCCTCAAATGATCTCGTTTACCTCTATCAAGTCACCTCTCATCCTTTTTTTAATTTCAATGAGAAAAGTCCTAACTCCCTCAACTTTTCTTCACGCGGCCTCCCCTCCAGTCCAGGCAGCATCCTGATAAATCTCCTCTGCACTCTCCATAAAGCTTCCACATCTTTCTCATAATGAGGCAACCAGGACTGACTATAATATACCAAGGGTTTTCTAACCAGGGCTCGATTGAGCTTCAGCATAACCTCGTAGCTCTTAAACTCAATTCCCCTGCTAATGAAAGCCAACACACCATGCAGATTCTGAACAAGGCTATCAACTTGAGTAGCAGCTTTGAGGGATCAATGGACATGGACCCCAAGATTGTTCTGTTTCTGCATACTGTCATGAATCCTGCCTTTATCTCTGTAAAGGTTGTCTGCGGAATCCTTCAATCTTAAACCCTCCGTACTTTGATAACTTCCTCCAACACTCGTAAACTGGGAAACCTCTTCAAGACCTGACAATCCTCCTCAGCTCTGTAACCTGCTGTATTATTATCTTACCTCCAAATTACTGAAACCTCTTTTAGTCACAGCAATACTCCTGATATCTGCATAACTCTCTAGAATGGCTGTGCATAGCTTCAGATTGCCAGGCTGGGAGATGGGAGTTCAGATGTGAATCTATTTGCCCGTTCTGTCTGTGTGACTGACACTAACTTGGTGCTGCTCTGGTAGAAAGCACTCTCGGTGCATTGTGGTGACCTCCAGTTCTACGTTACTGACCAGAGCTCACCTCGTCAAGGCCTTCCCTTGGAAAGTTTTTTATTTTGTAATTTCTTTCAAATGACAGTTTCTGGAGATGCAGGAATTGGGGAGTTTCCATTTTGAGCGAATGAAACTTTTATCATTGGGAATTGGGAAGCCTTCAAAAATGTGAGCAGCAGCCCAGATACAGGAGACATATTCCTAATAGGGTGAAAAGAAAGACATGTAGGTGTACGGAATGCTGGATGAGGCGAGAAATTGAGGTTTCTGTTAAGAAAAAGAAGTAAGCATATCTTAGGTATAGACAGGAAAGATCGTGTGATCCATAGAAAGGCATTTGGAGTACACTACAGCGGGAAACAATGAGGGTGAACAGGGGACATGGGATAGCCTTGGCAAACAGGGTTACGCAGAATCCAAAGGGTTCTTTTTACAAATACATAAAGGACATAGGGAGATCGGCAAGGCAGGCTGCATGTGGAGCTGCAGGAGATGGGGGAGATTATAAACAGTTGTTTTGCATCAGTGTTTACTGTGAGGAGGACATGGAAGATACAGAATGTTGGGAAATAGATGGTGACATGTTGAAAAATCTCCATATTACAGAGGAGATGGGCTGGATATCTTGGAATGCTTAAAGGTGGATAAATCCCCAGGACCTTGTCAGGAAAGGCAAGGAATGATTAGCGATAATCAGCATGGCTTTGTGTGTGGACGATGAAGTCTCACAAACCTGAGTGTCTGTGGCGATAGACGAATAGTAGATAAAGGCAGAGCAGTGGATGATGTCTCCATGAACTTTAGCAAGGCCTTTGATAAGATTCTGTATGGCAGACTGGTTAGTATGTTTAGATCACACGTAACCAGGGAGCGCTCACCAACTGGATACAAAATAGGATTGACAGTAGGTGGGGAGACAGAGCGTGTTCAGCGAGAGTGCGCCATGGGGTTCGGTGCTGGGTCACTGTTGTGCATCATTCATATGAAAGTGGCATCACAGGTAGACAGGCTGGTGAAGCAGGCGTTTGCGATGGTTACCTTCGTTGGGCAGAGCATTGAGACTAGGAGTTGGGATGTCATGGTGTGTCTGTACAAGACATTAGTGCGGCCACCATAAAAACATTGTTGATCATGTGGAAACTTTCACCTGGTTCATTTATGTCCTTTAGGGAGGGACATCTCACATTCTAACCTGGTCTGGCTCACATGTGACTCCAGACCCACAATATGGCTGACTCTGAGCTACCCTCTGGGCATTTAGCAGTAGGGTAATGTACGCTAGTCCAACCAGTGACATCCTCAGACCATGAATGAATAAATAAAAATATATACTTCCATCCCTACCGCTGCATACATCTGCTGTAGCAATTCGTACTGGTTTTGTAACATTGTTCAGGACCTTGTCCCTATTTGTAACACTCTCACCTCCTTCAGCGTCGTCAATTCTCCCTGTTCCTATCATCGCATTAAACCCTGACAATGTTTCCTCTTCCTAGTCAACTCCTCCTGCTAGTAGACCCCTCGTGATCCCTTTAACAAATACCTGCATATTTCTAAAACATTGTTAAGCTTTCTTTTGTCTTCTTAGCATCGCTTAATG
>NW_025205767.1:7057-10891 GCF_004010195.1 Chiloscyllium plagiosum | reverse complement strand
AGATCAGACTAACTGGCATACCCTTCATTGTACTGTTGTACTATTCATGCGCTTATCCATTGGTCACTTAAATATCCCTAATGCAGCTAACTCTACTACCCCTGGCAGTGCATTCCAAGCACCCACCACTCTCTGAGTAAAGAACCTACCTCTGACATCTCCCCAAACCTTCTTCCAATCACCTTAAAATTATGCGCGCTCGAGATAGCCATTTCCACCCTGCGAGAAAGTCTCTGACTACCCATTCTATCTATGCCTCTCATCATCTTGTACACCTCTATCAAGTCACGTCCCATTCTTCATTGTTCCAAGGAGAAAAGCCCGAGCTCTCTCAACTTTACTTTGTAAGACATTCCTCTAGTTTAGGCAGCATCTTGGTAAATCTCCTCGGCTCCCCCTTCGAAGCCTCAACGTCTTTCCAGTAATGAGGCGATTAGAACAGAACACAATATTCTAAGTGTAGTCCCACCAGCTGCAGCATAACCTTGGGGCTCTTAAACTCAATCTCAGGCTAATGAAAACACCATACATCTTAATAACCTTATCAACTTAGGTGACAACTTTGAGCGTCCTATGACATGGATCACACGACCCCTGTGGTCCTCCACACTGCCAATAATCCTCACTTTAACCCTGCATTCTGCATTCAAATTCGACCTTCCAAAATGAATCACTTCACACGTATCCAGGTTGAACTCCATCTGTCATGTACCAACCCAGTCCTGCATCCTGTCAATGTCCAATTGCAACTTACAACAGCCCTCCACACCACGTATAACTCCAATAATCTTTGTTACATTGTATAACTTACGAAAGCATCCTTTCACTTTATCATCCAAGTCATTTAAAAATCACAAAGAACAGCAATCCCAGAACCGATTCCTGCAGAACGCCACAGGTCACCGAGCTCCAGGCTGAATACTTTCCATGTTCTACCACCATCAGTCTTTTACGGGCCAGACAATTCTGTATCCACACAGACCGATTTCCCTGTTTCCCTACATCCCACGCCGCTTTATTTTCTGAATGAGCCGATCTTAGGGTAACTCATCAACCACCTTGCTAAAATCCATGTACATCACATCCACTGCTCTACCTTCATCAATGTGTTTGATCCCAGCCTGAAAGAATTCAATAAGATGTGTGTGGCATGACTTGCCCCTCAAAACCCATGCTGACTATCTCTAATCAAACTATTATTTTCCAAGTAATCATAAATTCTGTCTCTCAGCATCCTTTCCAATACTTTGCCCAAGACAGAAGTAAGACTGACTGGCCTGTATTTCGCAGGATTATCCCTATTGCCTTTCCTGAACAAGGGAATAACTTTTGCAACCCAGCAATCATCAGGCAATACTTCAGTGGACAGTAGGGATGCAAAGATCAACGGCAAAGGCGCAGCAGTCTCTTTCCTCACTTCTTCTGTTAACCTCGGGTGCTTCCAGTCTGGTCCAGGGGACTTATGTATCCTTATGTTTGTACTTTAATCAGTCTGTACTTCACTTAACTTTGTCTACTCCCTGTGCAAACAACTGATTGACTGCTTTCCATTTCAGGGCTATATCCACTGCTGCCATCTTGAGCAAACACAGTTTCAAATACCCTGTGAATCATGGAATGGAAAAAGAATGTGACCACACCAATGTCTTCCTGATGAAGGGCTTATGTTCAAAGCTTTCACTCTTCCAATCCTCGGATGCCGCCTGACCCGTTGTGACCTACCAGCACCACAGTTTTCGACTCTGATCTCCAGCATCTGCAGTCCTCACTTTCTCCATTACTGAGGGCTGACTCCTCTGCATAATGAGCAGGGAATTATTCAGCAGAAGTTCATTGCATGTGGAGCTAACTGTTCAGTTATGGAACGTTGAATTTGATTAATTCAGTCCCAGAGTTGCAGTTCTCGTTCATGGAAATTCAGCTTGATAACAAACAGTAAATGACAGAACAACTCTGGGGTATTCCAGTGCTATATTCCAGACTGGATGTCCTTTACCGAGGTGCAGGGAATATTATCGGACCGACTGATGTGAAAATCGTGACATAGAGAAGTGGACATTTTTGCCATCACATAGATGTGTTTGAGGGAGGTCAGGGCTGACAACTCAATATTCTGTGGTACAAGAACAATAGGCAGCAGAGGAGAGGGGTAAAAGAGAAGGTGATGTTGCATTGTTAGTTATGGAGTCAATGAGTGCAGTAAGGACGGATGATGTCTTGGAAGGGTATTCAAATAACGCCTTCTGGGTTGAGGTTAGGATCAAAACAATGGCAGACACACTGCTGCGGAGATATTATCGACCCCCAGATAAAAGAAAATACAGGAGCAGACATATAACCAATTCACTGAAGTGTGTAAATATAATAAAAGGATCATTGTATTCAGGCATTTAAATTCCAACCATTCATTCGGGCAGTGATAATTTTTAAAGAGGGGGCAGATGTCTTGACCTTTATTCCAGAGAGCCTCTAATATCAACATGTAGCAGATACAACAATTGGTGGGGCTGTGCCGGGTCTGACTGTGGGGAACAAAGCCAGTCAGGTGTTGCAGGCAGAATTAGGAGAACATTGCCGGATCAGTGACCGTGACTCATGTACATTAGCTTCTTAAAGAAAAGATCAAAAGGAAAATGTTTGAAAAATAAGAATAATTTCGAAAAATGAGGCAGATGTTATAAAAATTAGACAGGATCTGTCCACAAGACAGTTACTTCTGGGTGAAACTGTAGCAAAACAGCGTGGGGGTGGGGGTGGGGTGGGGGTGTCACATGCTCAAAATGGAATTGATGAGAATGTCGCGGCAACATGTTACACCGAAGGTGAAATGTCGGAAAACCAGCCCAGTGAAGCTTGGATGTCTACAAATATTCAGAACGGAATTAACAATGGAAGAGAAGCTTAAAGGAGAAATAAAGTGAGCAGGTGAATGGAGGTCCCAGAAGAGTAGTTGATCATGTAGGGTAAAACTCAAGAAAGTAAGTAGAAGAGCAGAAAGCGGGGAGGGGGCTTGATAAAAGCATTGGTGCGCGATATTTTCAAGAATCCAAAGACATGTTATCGGTTTATTAAGGGTAAGAAGGTAACATGAGAAAGAATAGAGAGTATTAGGGATCAAGGATGCAACCTGTGCATAGAGCCAGATAATATGTCAAACGCGTACTATATGTTGGTCTTCAATTTGGAGAAGCAGTTCCTGGATTCACTGTCTGTTCCGCCAGAGTGAACTGAAGCAAATTGACACATAAGCTGAGGAAGGATTGAAGGTTGATGCAGGATAAAAAGTGGGCAAATCCCTCGATCTGGATGAACTGTATGTGGAAGATGAGGGAGGAGATTACAGGCACTTAAGCTTAGTATTGTTTATTGTTTTGTCTCTGACCAAAGAGGTGGTGTGATCGAACCGGAATCGAACATCTAATGTAGGTTCAACTTCCACACAGAATGCTAGAAAAAAAAAACATGGGATTAAAGACCACCAAGTCTCACATCTGTGGGAGGGAACAATTGGAGAAAATTGTGAAGGTTTTTGAGGTTGGATCACTAAATATCTTTAAGGCTGAGATGGACAGATTTTTAAACAATAGTTATGTGGAAAACGCAGGAAAATGGAATGGAAGGTTATCAGAATATATATACGCGAACTGAAAGGAAAAGCAGACTCAGCGAGCGGATGGGTATGCTGTCGCCAATCTGTCTAATGGCAAACTTTTTGTAATAGCTTGTGTTCACTGGACAATCAACCTCTCTCCCTCCGGAGTGAGACACAGTTTGGAATGCAATCGATAGATTCAAGGAATTCATAAATGCAGTACTAATAGACAGAAAAGACCA
>NW_025205767.1:2908-4391 GCF_004010195.1 Chiloscyllium plagiosum | reverse complement strand
GATGGGTGTCAGGAAATGACCGTTCAGGGGAAAGCAGCAGTAGCCAGGTTGGTTGCACTATGATTGGCTCTGGGGAGCAGCAGGAAACGATAAAGGTAAACATGGTCTGAGGTATAGGTGTTTCGATTGTTAGGGGGACAGATCGGAGATTCTGTGTCGTCCAACGGGAAACCAGGATGGTATGTTGCCTCTCAGGTGTAAAGCTCCAGGATGTCTCCAATCGGCTGCAGAATATTCTCGAAGGGGAGGGTGATCAGCCAGAAGTCATTGTGCACGTTGGCACAAATGACACAGGTAGATATAGGAATGAGGTCCTACAGAGTGATTACAGAGAGCTTGGAGAAAAGTTAAAAATCAGGAGCTTGACAGTGGTAATCTCCAGATTATTTCCAGTGTCTTGAACTAGAGAAGGTAAGAATAGGAGGAAATGGCAGATAAATATGTGACTAACGAATCGATGCAGTGAGGAGGCATTCAGATTTGTAGATTATTGCGATCTTTTCTGTGAAAGAGTTGACCTGTTCAAGAGGGACAGGTAGCACATGCAATGGATGGGGGACCAACAACTTGGCAGACAGTTTTAACTGTGCAACACGGGAAAGAGCAAACTAGATTGGCGAGGTGGGGTGGGGTGGGGTGGTGAGTTATCCTCAAGATCGTGGAGGAAAATGCAAGGCTGGAAGGATACAGTAATCAGAAACAGTAAGCTGGTGAGACAGTTCAGGATGGAACACGATAGGGAGCAAGGAACGCCTGCTGGATTAAATTACATTTATTTCAATACAAAAGAGCTGACCGGTTAGGCCGGTGAACTCATGCATGGATAGGTACGTGGGGCCGGGATATTTTAGCCATTACAGAAACATGGCTAAAGGACGGACAGGACTAACAGCTTAATGTAGCAGGGTAACGTGCGTTCGGAGGGACAGAGGTGGTGGAAGGAGTGGACTGGGCGTTGCATTTTGGAATAAGGCGAGTATCACAGCAGTGATCAGAGGTGATATATATAAAGGATCTACCAGTGAGGGTTTGTGGATGGAGCTAAGAAATAGGAAGGGGATGGTGATATTATTGGGTTTGTACTATCGGTCCCCAAATAGTCAATGGTAATTAGAGGAACAAATATGCAGGGAGGGAGGGGAGACTTGCAGGAACAATAGTGTTGTCATAATAGGGGTTTTAATAAGGCAGACTGGGACTGCCAGAGCATTAAGTGATTTGATGGAATGGAATCCATTAAGTGTGTCAGGAAAGTTTCTTCAAGCATTATATAGGGGGTCCTGTTCGAGAAGTGGCAAAATTTGACCTACTCTTAAGAAATAGGGCAGGACAGGTGACGGACGTGAAAGTGGGTGAGCATTTTGCGACAAATAACCATAGTTCTATTAATTTTCAAATGGTTATGGAGAGTGAAGATGAAATTGCTCCACACATTCAAGTTCTAAATTGTGGCAAAATTAATTTTGATGGATTTATACAGGAG
>NW_025205767.1:0-2535 GCF_004010195.1 Chiloscyllium plagiosum | reverse complement strand
ATTGCAAATGTTGTACCCTTACTAAAGAAGGACTGAAAAATAAAGCCAGGGAACTATAGACCAGTAAGTTTAACATCTGTGGAAGGTAAATTACTTGAGACGATTCTGAGGGATAAAATGCATTTGGAAAACAGGGCTTGATTAGGAATAGTAAGCATGAGTGGAAGCTCACGCCTGATGAATATGTTAAAGTTCTTTGATGACATGATCAGGAATTTTGACTCGGGCGGGCCGGTAGACGTCGAAATGTGTGGTGCTGGAAAAGTACAGCAGGTCAGGCAGCATCGGAGGGGCAGGAGAATCGACGTTTTGGGCATAAAGTCATCATCAGTAATGTCCAAAACATCGATTCTCCTGCTTATCGGATGCTGCCTGATCTGCCGTTCTTTTCAAGTGTCCCACCTTTCGACTCTGATCTCCAGCATCTGCAGTGCTAACTTTCTCCAAAGGTGGTAGAGTTGTATTATATAGATTTCAGTTACACCAGAACAAGATGAACCTTTTCAGCCCATGGAGCCTGATATGCAGTAAGAGAAGAAGACTTATCAGTCCCTCAAGTCGATAGAACTAGATCCAGTTTAGATCATGCAACGACAGTATCAGTCTATTCAGCTACTTCAAGTCAGTAACATAGGAAATGGAAGAGGCCACAAAATGACTGGATTATGGGGTATACTGGAATAACACCAGACCACATAGCCCCTCAGGCCTGCCCTTCAATTCAGTTAGGTCATGGCTGATATGTTCTTGGCCGGAATTTCTCTTTCATGCCCAATTCTTTGTAGCCCTCAACTCCCGGACGTGTCAACATCCATTAACACCGCCCCGCGACCTCAAACGTTTCAGTGATGTAGCTGTCTGGAATAGAGAGGACCCAAAAGTCACTACCCTCTGAGAGAAGGAAACATTCCCCACACATGTACCTTGGCCTATTGACATGAACAAAAGTTATGAACGTCAGAGTGACTGACCCTGAGATCACGGCAGGATTTGACGGTGCAAGGTGTCAAGGAGTCTGAACAAAATTGACATCCCCACTGTTTGGGTCATTCAGAACACAATGTGGCTGGTGGAGATCAATCCTCTCAGTCCCTGGATATCTCTGTAGGCGATCTTCAGGGAAACTTTCTCGGCATAAACAACTTTAGCTGATTCATCAATGTCTTTCCCTCTATCATACGATCAGAAGTGAGGATGTTCGGTGAAGATCACACAATGTTCAGAACATTGTGTCTCCTCCTCAGCTGCTAAAGAATCAATGACAGAAAACATTCAAACTTGTGCTGTTAAAGTGCTGGCAACATTCATGTAACTGTGCGATCAGGCTCTGCACATTTCCGTGGTTAAAAGAAAAAAGCTCATGCAGCATCTCAAGCTGGTTTTACAGGAATGTGAGAAAGCCACTCAAGCCATCAAAACTATTGGATAAGAAGAGACACAGCCCATTCACTTTCTCTGGCTGACTACACAGGAAGAGATTATGAAAAAAAAATCCGCAAACGTTAGAATCCAAAGTAGACATGCAAGTGGCTGAAGATTACAACAAGCCAGGCAACATTAGCAGGTGGAGAAGACAACGCCTTGGGTATAATCCTTCTTCAGGGCTGCGGGTACAGTAAAGGGGCTAAAGATAAAGGGCCGGGGCAAGATACGAGGAGGCAGGGTGGTGAGGTGGGGATAGGTGAACACAGGTAAAGGGATACCACTGGGTTGGACGATGGGAGGACTGAATCTGGGTGGTAGCTGGAAAAAAGGTTGATCACAGGAATGGAAGGGGAGAGGGAGCGGGCTGGGAGGGAATTGGTGGATTAGAAGAAAGAATACCTGAAATTGGAGAGTTCAGTGTTGTCTGGCTTGCTATGTTCTTTCAGGCCCCTGCCTGAATGCTATTACACAGGAAGATAAGGAGTCTTGTCAGTACATCACACTGGTAAGCGGGAAGCAAGGGTCGCCCAGTAATGTACATGAACCTTTTCCCTGGGACCAGGAGGAGGACATTCAGCCCTTCAAAACACTAATTCATGAAGAGAAGAGGCCATTCATCCCCTTCAGCCCCTCAAAACACTAATTCATGAAGAGAAGAGGCCATTCATCCCCTTCAGACTGTAACACAAAGGAGGATGTCACTGATGCTCCAACATGACAAATCAGTGAAGCATAGACTGCGCAGACAGACTGCTCCATCGTGTTCTTCCTAGCTCCATTGCTCATGGTACAAACGTGTTACATTTACAATACCATGGTTTGCTGACAGTGAGGAGGGACAGCGGATGGTTTGTGCCAAGTCTCAAGGAGGCATCTCCCATCGCTGAGAAGACAGGCTAGTGTTCTGCATGGAGGTCAGAAGCTATGGTAATGGCGAACTCTATCAGAGTGTGGATGCTTACAGATTTGTGAACAACATGACATCAGCACAGTATCACACACCAGCTGCACGTTGAGGCAGTAAGAGTTCATTCAGAACCTGGAGCTCTCGCTTAACGAATATGAGGTCCCACTCAGGTAAATATAGTATCATAGAGTCCACAGAGTGGA
>NW_025205766.1:0-10890 GCF_004010195.1 Chiloscyllium plagiosum | reverse complement strand
CTTCTATAGGTATATCAGGAATAAAAGAATGACCAGAGTAAGATTAGGGCCAGAGATAGTAGTGGAAAGTTGTGTGTGGAATCTGAGGTCATACGGAAAGCGCTTAATGAATACTTTTCATCAGTATTCACATTGGAAAAGGACAATGTTAGTGAGAATACGGAGATACAGGCTACAAGATTGGATGGGATTATGGTTGACAAAGGGGAGGTTTTAGTAATTTTGGAAGATCTGAAAATAGGCAAGACCCCCTTGGCCAGATAGGATTCTCTGGGAAGCCAGGGAAGAGATTGTAGAGCCTCTGGCTTCGCTCTTTATGTCATCATTGTCAACAGCAGTAGTGGCAGAAGAATGGAGGGTAACAAATATTGTCCCCTTGTTTAAAGAAGGGAAGTAGGGACAACCCTGGTAATTAAAGGCCAGTGAACCTTACTGCGTTTATGGGTAAGAGATAGGATTCATAATCATCTGGAAAGGAATAATTTGATCAGAGATAGTCAATACGGTTTTGAGAAGGGTAGGTCGTGCCTCACTAACCTTAGAGTTATTCAAGGTGGTGACCAAACAGATGGATGAAGGTAAAACAGTTGATGTTGACGTATATGGACTTCAGTAAAGCGTTTGATAAAGTTCCACATTGTCGGCTATTGCACAGTATGCAGACTTTTGAGATCGAGGGTGATTTAGCGGTTTGGATCAGAACTTGGCTAGTTGAACAAAGACAGAGGGTGGTAGTTGATGGGAAATGTTCATCTTGGAGCTCAGTTACCAGGGGCAAGGATCTTTTTTGGGGCCATTGCTGTTTCTCATTTTCTTAAATGATCTGGACGTGGGCATAAAAGGATGGGTTAATAAATTTGTAGATGATACTAAGGTAGGCAGAGTTGTGGATAGTGCCAAAGAATATTGTGGGTTACAGAGGGACATAAAGAAGATGCAGAGCTGGCTGAGAGGTGGCAAATGGAGTTTAATGCAGAAAAGTGTGAGGTAGCTCACTTCAGAAGTAGTAACAGGAATGCACAGCACTGAGCTAATGGTAAAATACTTGGCAGTGTAAGATGAACAGAGAGATCTCGGTATCCTGGTGTTTCTGAAAGTTGTCACCCACTTGTTAAGGCGGCACGTGGAGGGTGGAGAGAAGGTGGAGAGTTGACTTAATTCAGACGAGTAAGATAATAAGAGGGTTAGACAGGGTGGACAGTGACAGCCTTTTTCTTTGTGAAGGCTAACACGAGTGGACATAGATTTAGGACAGATATTAGGGGTAGTTTCTTATTCAGGAGGAGGAGTGTGGAATTGCCTGCCTGCAATAGTAATAGACTTGCCAACATTAAGGGCATTTAAATGGGCACTGGACATACATATGGATAATAATGGAATGGATTAGGTTAGATGGGCATCAGATATTTTCACAGTGTGGCGCAACATCGAGGGCCGAAGGGCCTGTACTGTGCTGTTACATTCTATGTTCTAATATATTCACTGCCCTTGTCCTTCTGGATGGCAATGCTTGTGGGTTGTTGTCAAAGGAACCTTGATAAACTACTGTAGTATATCTTGTAGATAGCACACAGTACTGCAACTGAACATTGGTGACGCAGGGAAAGAATGTTTACATATATACTGCCAATCAAACCAGCAACTTGTTCATAAATGGTGTCAAGCTTTTCAAGTGTTCTTGAAGGTACACTTATGCAGGCAAGTGAGAATTATTCCATCACACTCCTGATGTAAGTCTTATAGATAGTGGACAGCCATTGCGGAGTCAGGGGGTGATATGCAGACAGGTAAATAATAAACCTGATAATGTAGATGTTCCTACCAGGGAAGGAACAAAACCTGACCTCCTGTGTAAGACAGACAAGCCAAGTGACTAAAGTGATAGTACAGGAACACGGAGGCAAAAGTGAGGACTGCAGATGCTGGAAACCAGAGTTTAGATCAGAGTGGTGCTGGAAAAGCACAGGTCAGGCAGCATCTGAGCAGGAAAATCAACATTTCGGGCAAAAGCCCTTCAAGTGTTAGTAGGGGAACACAGAGTCTAGTAATCAGATTTCTACTGGTTTTAAAAAATAGTTATAAAAAAAGATAAGCCTTCCATAAAAATTCAAGTTTTGTTTTTAAATTAGAATAAGCCAAGTTTTAATGGTATGATTAAAAAAAAACTTTCAAAAGTTGGAATAGACTGCTCACTGGTAAAGGGATATCTGATAAGTGGAAGGCTTTCAAAAAATGTGATAACCGGCATTCAGTCATTACGTTCTTGTTAGAATGAAAGGTAAAGCTCGTACGATTACAGAACAGTGGATGAATGAAGGATATTGAAGTGCTAGTCACGAATTTTTAAAAATCACAAATACAGACAACGGAGGTCAAATGGATCTCCTGAACAGTAAAAAGAGTACAGGGGCATTCTTAAGAGGGAGATAAGGAAGGCAAAAAGGGAATATGAGATAGCCTTGGCATGTATGGTTAAGGATAACCTAAAGAGATTCTACAAGTATATTAAGAGCAAGCAAACAACTAGAGAGAGAGCGAGCATGAGAGAGCAAGAGAGAGAGAAAAAAAAAGCAGGCCCCTTAAAGATCAAAGAGGTCATCTTTGTGTTGAATCTCAGGAGATGAGACACAGAGAGTAAATGAATATTTTATGTTAGTTTCTACTGTGAAGAAATGGAGGCTAGAGAACTTCGGGAAATAAATACTGATGTCTAAGACCTCCAGCACTTCCTGTTCTGTAATGTGAACTGTTTTCAAAACAAAATGTGGATAAATTTCTGGGACCTGATCTAGACTATCCCAGAAGGTTGTGGGAAGTAAGGCAAGACATTGCATGGCCTCTTGCACAAATATCTATATCATTTATAACTACAGGTGAGGTGCCAAACGTTTGGCGAGTAGTCAGTTCTTCTGTAACGAGATGGTTGCACTCTTGTGCAACCCTGCATTACCGAAAAATCACGCTTTAGAAACAGCGCTTCAAGTATTGGCAATGTAATTGCGTTACAGCTAACACGTTTCAAAAGTTTATACTTTGGAAACAACGTCCCCAAATTCATCAATGTTATAGCAAATTCGCATTGACTAAATGCATGTTATAACTGAACAATCTATCGCAAATTGTGCGCCTTCATTGAGAAAGAGCTGAAAGGAGAAGCCTGGCAACTGTAGACGTGACTTTGATAGTTGGCAAGGTATTGAAGGCAATTTTGAAAGACAGGATTTACATGGACTTGGAGGTGAGGAATGGCTAGGGACAGTCAGCATGGTTTTGTGAGGGAAGTAGTGTCTCAAACTTGATTTGAGTTCTTTGAGGAAGTGACCAAGAAGATTGATGAGGGCACAGTGGTTGATGCTGTTAACTTGGACTTCAGTAAAACCTTTGACAAGGTTTCCCCATGGTAGACTAATGCATAAAGTTAGATCACATTGAATTCAGGGTGAGCTTGCCAATTGAACACAAAATTGGCTCAAAGACAGGAGAGAGAGTGATGGGTCCTGGGTTGTGTTTTGGAATGTAGTCCTGTGACCTGCAACATTTTACAGGGATCAGTGATGCATCCACTCTTGTTTGCCATTTATATACATGATTTAGATGAGAATATAGAAGGCATTGTTAATAAGTTGGCAGATGACACCAAAGTTGGTGATGCAGTAGATAGTGAGGGTTATCTAAGATTACAAAAAGATCTTGATCAATTGGGTCAATAGGCTGAAGTGACAGATGGAGTTTAATTTGGATAAATGCAAAATATTTCATTTTGGTAAAACAAACAAGGGCTGGATTTATACAATTAAAAGTAGGCCTTGACTAGTGTTGTAGAACAGATACCTAGAGTTTCAAGTCTATAACTGCTTGAAGTTTGCATCACATAGATAAGGTGGTTAAGGCAGCATTTAGCATTGTTGCCTTCATTGCTCAGATCTTTGGGGAGAGGAGTTGGGACATTATGTCCTGAATATAAAAGGATAGCGGTGAGACTTCTGAAATATTCTGTCCACATCTGGTCGCCCAGTTATAGGAAGGATACTATTAAGCTGAAGGAGGTTCAGAAGAGATTAACCAGGATGTTGCCAGGAGGAATGACAGGTTTGAGTTAAGAACCTGGATAAGCGAGAACCTTTTTCATTGGAGCATAGCAGGTTGACGGGTGATCTTATATTCAGGTTCATAAAATCACAAAGGGTATAGATAAGCTGAGTGGCAGATGTTGTTTTCCTGAGAGTGGAGGATTTCAAGACTAGGAGGCATTATTTTGCGAGGAGAAAGATTTTAAAAAGGCAGGAGGAGCAATTTTTTGTTTAAAAACAGTGGTTTGTGAAGGGAATAAACTTCCAATAAAAGTGGTGCATGTAGGTACAGTCACAAGGTTTAAAGAGACATTTGGGTAAGTACAGGTTGTTCTGCTGTAGTGCAGGTTTCATCAGCATGAATTGGCTATCATGTGACTGATAAATTGTGGACATTGGATAACACAACTTTTCTACTGAACGGGGTCGATAGTGTGGTGCTGGAAAAGAACAGCAGGTCAGGCAGCATCTGAGGAGCAGAAGAATTGACGTTTCAGGCATAACCCCTTTATCAGGAATGCGGCTTTTCTATTGAACGGGTATAGCAATTGTCTATTAGCGATCTTCTACAGCACGATTTTTCTATAGTGGCTTTCCATAGCACGTTGCTGCAAAGGAACACAACTATTGCTTTGTAGCAGAACAACCTGCATTTGAATAGGAGAGGTTCGGAGGGATTTGGACCAAATGTAGGCAAGTGGGACTAGTTTGGTTTGGGAACATGGTTGGCGTGGACTAGCTGGACTGAAGGGTCCTTTTCCGTGTTGTATAACTTCATGACTTAGGTCAGAGACAAGGAACTTTGCATCAACTTGCCTGATTCCCAAAGTCTGTCCAACATGCATAAGGCATATATCATAATTATGATCGAATATGCTCCACTTGCCTGATTGACAGACTCCAATAAAACAAGAGCAGCAACAGAGTCCAACGGAGCATAGCTCGATGACCCACCCTACATTTTCAAACATTAACTCCCAACACCAGCAATAACGCAACAGCAGCAGTGGTATCAAGCTCCACTACAGAAATTCACCAAGACTCCTTAGACATCACTTTAGGACAAGAAAGCAGATACAAGAGAACACTCTTACTTGAAAGTTCTTCTGCAAGCCACTCACTGCAATTTGAAAATAAATCTGTTCCTGGGGCCACAAGTTTGGAATTCCTTGTTCAAGGAGGCAGCTGACCACCACCTTCATGAGGGCAACAAGGGACAGGCACTAAATTGCTGGTTAGCCAGAGACGCTCGTGTCCCATGAGTGAATAAATTAAAAAGAAAATGCTGCACTAGACAGCAAAGCTCACATCCCCGAATAAATAAACAATGTTTAAAATCCCATCATGCACTTAGTAATGCACCTTGGGCTGCAGTATGTAGCATCTCTGCCATAGAGCAAGAACCTTCAGGTTCAACTCCAACTGCAGACTGCATGCCACATGAGGTGCTCATAATCTATGATATCAACTTGCAAAACTTTGTTATCTTATTACAAACTTAGGGGACTTAGCAGACTTTTCGGACCACACCCCTCAACTGGAAGAGATTGAAGTTTATAGCAAAGGGCTCAATTTCTATCCCACCACTAAAAATGGACCCCATGAGTCTAGCAGCAGACACAGAAGAATTCATTAGATGAATGAAACTCTTAATTCTTTCAAAATGCCAGCAGTGATCCCAATGACTCCACCAAACTAGAAGAGTCATCACAAGGATCCACAGAGAAGTGACCAAAGGAGGCGTTGACTTGGACCCCATTGGAAAGTCGCTGCCCTGGGCTTGACACGTATGAGCAAACAGTCAGGAAATGTGTGAATGCCACATTCATAAGCCGCACCCACAAGAGCAAAACATCACCCAATCACAACACAACGCCATCCACGCTCCAAAGACCAATCGCAACAATGTCATCAAACCAGCTGATAATGGAGAAGCCACAGTCATTCAGAATAGAAGATTACTGCAAAGTGTACCGACAACTGAACAACAAGGAACACTACAGGCAACTACCAGCCGATCCGACCAAAAAACACACCAGTGAACTAAAAACATTGATTAGGACTTTGGATCCAGTCCTTCAGAGTTCCCTACATGCCCTCATCCCACATACTTCTCACAGAACATCAAGAGGTTCTTCATCCTCAAAAGGTGTTCAGGAGGCGAGAGAGGGGCGGGGAAAACAGTCCCAGCACCAGGAGAGTATGCAGAACGTGCTCCTGCTGCAGACGATGGGGGTCAATGTCACGGAGGACCTCGAGGTGAAGGGCCAGCAAGCCTCACTCTTTGCCTCAGAGGCCTCCAAGATAATCTTCCGGTCCAGGGTCCACTCGGTGGAGCAGGACAAGACGTGCTCACGTTTCTTCTTCCAGAAGGTGCACAAAGAGAGCTCTGTGCTCAGCAGCCTGAAGGAAGAAGATGGCTAGATAACGTCATCTCAGGCTGATGTCATGAGGATCAGCAAATCTTTCTTTGCCAGTCTGTATGACGCGAAGCCAGCCGACAGCACGGCCTCCCAGTTCTCTATCATGGAGGTCTTAGACGACAGAACATGGGAGAGGCTGGACCAGCTGCTATCTCTGGACGAGCTGACCAAGGCCCTCGAAAAGAATAAAACTCCTGGAAGCAACGGCTTACCGGTCGAGCTCTATTCTGCTCTGGGGACTTGATTGGCCAGGACCTGCTGGAGGTGTATGTCAGCATGCTTCGGGCAGGTACCATGAGTGAATCCATGAGGAAAGGCATCATCACCCTCATCTACAGGGGGAAGAGGGAGGAACTCAAAAATTGGAGACCAATCTCACTATTGAATGCGGATTACAAAATTCAGTCAAAGGTAATCGCCAACCGGGTCAGGTCTGCTCTGGGGTCGGTGATTCACCCTGACCAAACCTGTGCTGTACCGGGCAGGAAGATCGCTGAGAGTCTCGCACTTCTCAGGGATACGATCGCCTACGTGCCAGACAGAGGGTTGGACACCTGCCTCATCAGCCTGGAGCAGGAGAAAGCCTTTGACAGGATCTCACAAATACGTAGGAGAGATGTTCTCTCCAAAATGCGCTTTGGGGAGGGAATCTGCAATTGGATCAGACTGCTCTACACCAACATTGTCAGTGCAGTCTCAATCAATGGGTGGGTATCAGATAGCTTCCCAGGTCAGATCTGGAGTCAGGCTGGGCTGCCCTCTCTCTCCCCCGCCTTGTTTGTGTGCTGCATAGAGCTGTTTGCAGAGTCCATCAGGAAGGATGTGAGCCTGAGAGGGGTGACAATCCTTTGTAGCGGGGGCCTGAGGTTAAGGCCTCCCTGCACACAGAGGACGTCGCCGTTTTCTGCTCGGATCCACAATCTATGCACAGACTCATGTGCATATGTGACCAGTTCAAACGGGCCTCAGGGATCAAGGTCAACCGAGGCAAGAGCGAGGCCATGCCTTCGGGAAGTGGGCCGACCAATCCCTAATCCCCTTCACCGTCAGGACCGACCACCTGAAGGTGCTGGGGCGTGCGCCAAGTCTTGGGAGGAGCGAATCAGCAAAGTGAGGCAGAATCTGGGCAGATGGAAGTTACAATCGCTCTCCATCGCAGGAAAAAACCTGGTCATCAGGTGTGAGGCACTGTCATTGCTGTTATACGTGGCACAGGTCTGGCCTATTCCCAGAACCTGTGCCGCTGCAGTCACCCGGGCCATTTTCCAATTTATATGGAGATCAAAGAGGGACCGGGTCTGAAGGGATTCAATGTATAAAGATCTGGGCAAAGGGGGAAA
This sequence comes from Chiloscyllium plagiosum, assembly GCF_004010195.1. NCBI lineage: Eukaryota > Metazoa > Chordata > Chondrichthyes > Orectolobiformes > Hemiscylliidae > Chiloscyllium > Chiloscyllium plagiosum. The sequence continues at coordinate 3,057 of NW_025205766.1, read as the reverse complement.
AAATACACCCAATGCCACCCTCATCTTTGTGTGTGTCTGCATCAAGCGGTGTATGGACTCCCGGTACGCAAACACCAAGTATCACTGCGTACTAAGGTTCTACCTGTCCCCGGTGTTGCGAAGGATGGACCTGGCCTCGCTGCCGCCGAACGCTCCGAGTAATTGGACTGTTCAGTATCACCCGTCCTTCGTGGAGAAGTTTATGAAGAAAAACACCTTTGACCATAAGTCCATTAGGAAGTGGTCAGCACGTAGTGTCCTTGAGACCCTTCGGGAAAAGGAGAGGGCGGATCCTATCGAGCAGTTCCCTGAGCAAACTGTCAAAGCCATTTGGCAGAATGCCTCATCGCCAGAACTTTCCAACAAGCACCAAGACATAGCTTGGCTGGTGGTGAGAAGAACTCTGCCTGTGAGATCCTTTAGGCACGCCTGGACACTCTCCCGCACTGCACGCTGCCCTCGAAGCGGCTGCGGGGGAGGAGATAAGACTGTCATACACCTCCTTCTGGAATGTGCCTATGCAGAAGTAGTCTGGAGAGGAATGCAGTGGTGTTCATCGAGGTTCGCCCCAAGCAGCGCCGTGACGCGAGACTCCGTGCTCTAGGGTCTGTTCCCCGGGACGCACACCGAGACGAACCTCAACTGTGCCTGGAGGATCATCAACTCGGTGAAGGATGCTCTCTTGGCAGTCCGAAACCTGTTGATCTTCCAGCTGAAGGAGTTGACCCCGACTGAGAGTTGCAGACTGGCACATTCCAAGGTCCAGGACTACGTGTTGAAGGACGCGCTGAAGCTTGGGGCAGCAGCTGCCAAGGCACGGTGGGGAAAGACCATCGTGTAACATCTGCCTGTCTGAGAAGAACAGGGGGCCCATTCAGTCATTTGGGCTCTGCTGACGCCTCAGCTAAATATATGGATATGATTGATAAATGTACAGACCTGTATATACAAATAATAAATTCTGATCTCTGTATGCAAATGTTTATGTATGTATGGCATGACCAACTGTACAGACCAAATTATTTTATGAATAAAGTATATTTTTGGAAAAAAAAATCTCATGTAGGCGACTTCTACTGCCTTCCAAGGCTACACAAAGTCAACACACCTGGACGTCCCATCATATCAGGCAATGGGACCCGCTGTGAGAACCTCTGGAAACCAATTGTACAGGGGACCCCCAGCTTCAGTTGCGACACTACAGATTTCTTACAGCAACTCAGCACCCACAGACTAGTTGAACCAGGAACATTCCTTGTCACAATGGACATTTCAACACACTACACCAACATCCCCCACAACAACAGCATCGGGGCAACAGCCTCAGTACTCAACACCAACAACTGCCAATCTTTGAGCAGCATACTACAACTCATCCACTTTATCCTAGACCACAACATTTTCACCTTTGACAACCAATTCTTCATCCAGACACGTGGAACGGCCATGGGGACCAAATTTGCACCCCAATATGTCAACATCTTCATATACAAGTTTGAACAATACTTCTTTTCTGCACAGGACATCCATCAGCACTACACACCAGATATACTGATGACATTTTCTTCTTCTGGACCCATGGTGAGGAGTCACTGAAACAATTACAGTGATGCCATGGAACTTCATCCCACCACCATACTTATCATGGACCATTCTTTAGTACCTGTCTCGTTCTTGGACAGATGCATCTCCACCAAGGACGTGGACCTCAGTACCTCACTCTACCACAAACCCACAGATAGTCTCACGATACTGCACTTCTCTAGCTTCCACCCAAAACATATTAAAACAACCATCACCTACGGGCAAGCCCTCCGCATACACAGTATCTGTTTGGATGAGGAGGAACGTGACGACACTTGAAAGTGCTCAAGGATGCCCTCATAAGCTTGGGGTATGATGCTCAAGTCATCAACCATCAGTTCCAATGTTCCACAGAAAGAAATTGGAATGACCTCCTCAGGAAAGGAGATTACAGGCTGCAACAGACAGGGTTCCCTTCATTATCCAGTACTTCATGGGAGCTGAACAACTAAGTCATGTTCTTCGCAGCCTGCAACACATTATCGATGAGGATGAGCAACTCGCCAAGACCTTCCCCACGCCTCCTCTTCTCACCTTTAAACCATCAAACCTTAAACAGATTACGATTCATAGCAAACTGCCCAGCTTTTAGAACACCACCACCGTACAACCCTGCCACAGCAGCCACTGCAAGACGAGTCAAAGTATTGACACGGGTAACAACATGACATGTGGGGATACTCCCACCATGTATGCAGCAAGTACTAATGTGACTCGGCCAACGTGGTCTCTCTCATACACTGCAGGCAAAGATACCCGGAGGCATGGTACATTGGCAAGACGGAGCAGACACTACAACAACTGATGAATGGACATGGCACAATAATCATCAGGCAGGAGTGCTCCCTCCCAGTCGGGGAACACTTTAGCAGTCCAGGACATTTGGCCTCAGTCTGGGATGTTCAGCCTTGGACCTTCGAGTGACCATCCTCCAAGACTGACTTCAGGAGGAGCAACAATGCAGAGTGGCTGAGCAGAAGCTGATAGCAAGTTTGTACCTATGGGAATGGCCTCAACCAGGACTTTGGGTTCATGTCACACTACAGGTGACCCCACTGCACTATACACTCTCCTTCACACACCCACGCAGACCCTCCCTCATACACAAACTCTCTGATACGCATACACATACATCCCTGCACTCACGTCGACACACATATCCTCTCTCACATCTAACCAAGCTTACACACACGCTTATGGGGTGAACTTGTTTTTGCAGAATTACATTTTATTTTGCTGCATGAATCCATGTAAAACTCCTTAGAACTATACAGAGGGTTTGGTCAGTCTGACATAGCATTGGAACACAGACAGACTTCACACTTGTTAAAAACCTGAGCTTGAGAATGTAATTTAAATGTAGTTCTGGAATTTACATATCAAAAAGAACAGAAACCAGAATATCCCGTTATAAAAGATGAAAGTTGCAATCTAAGATTTTTTACTGTATCACATCTCCATGACACTGGACTC
>NW_025205765.1:7541-10889 GCF_004010195.1 Chiloscyllium plagiosum | reverse complement strand
TCCTCTCAGTGCTCCACAGTTACGACAATGCTAAATTTACAGGTCTCCACAGAAAAGCAAGAATGCTGTGTCATAAGTTACTATTTGAGCAGTTACCCACACTCAGTACAATTCGACATTGGAATATCCTCCCAGTATCATGTGGCCACTGGAGCCAGAGGATCCGGGCTGAAGTTCGTGATCCTCGTTCAGTACAATTACACAATCGGTAAGCACTTCAAACAGAGTCATTCCTGGAGATCGAGATCAATTGGACACAACATTCCAGTCGATCACGGGATAATATAGAGTGTCTGAAAGCTGCAGACAAAAGGTTTTATTTTCTTTTCAGTTGAGAAGTTGCACGACAGAGATAGTTTGGAAATATTAACTGCAGATATTAATATCACACATAAAGAACTCATTCCGCCCCAGTCCAGTGCCCATTATGTAAAGGGATAAATATAACCATTACGCATGTCGATGGATCATTCAGACAGCACTCCATATCAGGGTGTAAGATGCTCTGGGGAAGGAAAGACCAAACTTCAAGACACGATTATCCTCCAAGTGACCATCGCAGAATGCTTTTGCCCTAGAACTTTCAGTCTACTGTGTTGTACTATCGTTTGGCATTATGATAGTAATCTGTGTTCTCTGAAACTTACGGATGCTTATTGGGTACGAAATAAAATTTATTTGACTAACAAGACTCAATTTTCCTTCAAGTGAACCATTTTGGAATGGAGGAAGACAGGCCATTATTGCATCAAGTTGCCTGATCCACTCCCGTGATGTAACAAACTCTCAGCCACATATATCCCAGCAAGCAGTGTTGGTGTGGCAACCCTGACATTTGGACAAAACAGGTCCATGTATTCTTACTTCACTCTCACCATTAAGATAATCTCTACCCCTCAGTTGCGTCAAAGCATTCTGGGATAGCTCAGCACCTAAATATGATCTTCAATAAACCACCTCATTTTAAACAGTGATTCGAAAAATATGAAACATTTCATCGAAACAGAAGAAGCTGAACATGCTGAACTGCCCTGCGTGGGGTCAATGCCCAGAATGGTCATCCACACCCAGCACAGGTTTAGTCATAAGCAAGTTCCCACATAGGAAACACAGGTGAGTAGTCATTCCGACTCACCTCTGCTTTCCAATCATTCAGAGAACAAGGAACATGTGATGTCATTAAGAAGTAGATTGGCTCAAATCGGCCAACAAGATCTTGAACTACATCGATATAGCATCGATATAGCAAAGCAATTAAAACTGATGGCATTTATATCTCTATATAAAATTGTCTGTGTGGTGTTAATCAAAATCTCTGCTTGGACAGATATGCCGCATGAAAATCCCATTAATGCCCCACCATGTGGCAAAGAGCGTCATTCAAAGCAGGGTCGACAAACGGTACATATTATTTTAGCAGTGCGCTGCTGATGGATTAGAAATCAATTGGTGACCCTGATACGTTGTCCAACTCACCAATCCCCTCAATTCTGAACATCAGCACACGCAGCAGGGCTAAATTCTACTCCGTTTCGCCAGATATTCTTGAGCCTTATTGGAACCTTGGATCAGTAAAATAATATGAAATATCTTAAATTGTACTTAAGTCACCCCAAACCGACTTCTCTTCCTTCATGGAAAATCTGCTGTACCACACAATCTCCAAAGTTCTGAGTCCTCTGGATGGGGTACAATAACAGGATTTTCTCAAAATTGACGGAGACCTGCAGTCCAACGTATAACACAATGGTGTCACAGTGAATTGGTCTAAATTATATCCCGGATGTTTATTTCCAAAATGTCAGAACCGGAAAAATAACAGTGACAATAATAAATATAAACGTAAATTCAGATCGAAATACGGAGTAACAATCCCAATCAAATGCTCTTATATACCATTCATATTGACCAGTATCATTTGGTTAACATCGAAATATAACATAACAAAGGGAAAATGGGAAATATCTTGTTTGACAAACCTGTTTCACCACTGTTGGATTGCTGCCGCCACAAAATTCAAGATCTCATTATTTTTCATATTCGACTCCGCCCTACAGTACTGTGCATCTTTTTACAAATGGCACTCCTCACATGTCTTTTGTGGAAACAAACAATCCAGAAATACACATCATATTTGGAACCCTGTGCTCAACACCCCTCCCAGCAATCTGTCCTCACATATATCGTGGCCCCACACACCGACTGATTGACGAAAACACACAAGATGTTCAAAGCCATCTTTCTGACACTCACTTATCACTCTGTAATGCCCTACTCAAACCAAACATTGCCAACTTGGTATCTGCTCTCCCATTTGGAACAAGATACCTGAGAGAGATCCACCAACAAAATACCTTTGTACCAAGGAATTCGAAACACCTTACGCAGAGGTTACTAAGATGTCGGTCTTTACAAAAACCATCTGACTGATAGTAGGGTTTGAACGACCACGGAGCGAGATCGGTCTTCCTCAACACTTTCTCGACCAGCCAGGGCCAGTGCTCATTCAAACTCCATCAGTGTGGCCTCAGTGCCAACCCATTCTGCGCGGTATAGAGAAACAGGCAATGCTGCACATTACTGAGGAGCCTCCTAATCAATAAACTATTCACTTTAAAATCAGTAAGTGGGGACATTGTCATCTGCCATCGGTATTTGCCATGCGAAATGGAAAGGAAATAACTATTAATCATTGAGTGGAAATAAGTATGATTTAATGCAGAGAATTGTAAAACTGAATTGTTTCAAGACTTACCAGGAATACCAAAAATGGCAAAGATGGTATAGTATAGTTTTTCGATCATTATCCTTGGAACATACATTTTGCTGTTTGTGAAATAGCCTCTGATGTCCTGCTGCTGACAGTCTGTCTGAATTGGAGAATTATCTGGCGCTGACACAGTTCAAAAGATGTTATTTTATATAATGTGGTGCCCCACGGGGAAATATTGATTTTTTATCCAACACTTTTAACAAACAGTTTATGACAGAAGGTTTATTTTAAACTTGTTATGTCATTGAGATTTAAGCTGGTAATTGAAATACCCCAAAGACTAGATTTATCTGATCCTGTTAGATATCAAATATTAGTTGTAAATCTTCTTCAAACTTCAATGTTTGTATAAAATCATATACAGTTTGTCCCATCAATACCACAATATTTTTCGATATTCTTTTCAGTGACGGCATTCATTTAGATCAGGCTTTACTGTCATTCAATAGTTCGTGCGGTCGAGCTTTTTAAGAGCTGTTCCACTGCATATTGTTGTATCCCTATTTTCCTTGTTAATCCAGTTTTACACCACATTTGGGAAATTCTATCTGTGAATGAGCACTCTCAATCAGAAC
>NW_025205765.1:0-6882 GCF_004010195.1 Chiloscyllium plagiosum | reverse complement strand
GATATAGTTCGCAAAACAAATGCAAAACTTAACAGAAAAGGATCTAGACCATTGACGTCATAATCCAGAATGACAGAATGATACATAATACAAGCGACTCTTCGACCCGTCGTGTTCATTCCACCAAAATGAATGTAAATCTACATTAATCCCACTTTCCACCACTTGGCCTATAGAGTTGCATGTTATGACATTTCAAACGCTCATCCAAGTAATTGTAAAAGTGTATATGTATTCCCATCTCAAACACCCTCCCAGACAGCGCATTTCAGGCAAATACCATCCTCTGGACTAAACGAATTTCCCTCATGTCCACTCTAAACCTCCTGCCTTTTGCTTAAAATTATGCAACCCTGTTCCTGACACTTTGACTGAGAGAAACAGCTGCTTTGGATTCACACTGTCCATGCCCCTTATAACTTATACACTTGTTCTAGATAAGTCACTCCGAACTTATCCACCCTCCTTCTGCACAGCTAAATTGTTGCAAACTGAGCACCATTCTGGTGAATCTCCTTTGCACTTCCTCCAGTGCAATCACACCCTTCCTATGGTGCAGTGTCCAGAACGAAACACAAAACTCCAACTGTGGATTAAACAAAGTTCTGTACAGCATCAACATGCCCTCTCCTTTTATAATCCTCCCACATTTCTGATGAAGGTATTATGCCCGAAAAGCCAACTTTCCAGGTCCTCGGATACCGTCTGATCTGCTGTGCTTTCCCAGCGCTACACTGTTTGACTCTGATCTCCGGCATCTGCAGTCCTCACTTTCTCCTTACAATCTATGCATCGACTGAAAAAGGCGAGTGTCCTATAAAGTTAAAAATCACACAACACCAGGTTATAGTCGAACAGGTTTAATTGGAAGCACGCTAGCTTTCGGAGCGACGATCCTTCATTACCAGTCCAACACCGGCATCTCCAAATCATGAGTGTCCTATACGCATTCTAAACTACCCAAGTATCTTGTCATTCCACCTGCAGGGATCTGTCAACAGCACCTCAAGTCCTTTTGGATCTTCTGATCCTCCTCATGGCGGACTATTCATTGAGTACAACCTTTTCTGGCGACTGCGTTTTTTAAAAAAATTGCATCATCTACCATTTCCAGAAGGATTACATTTCATCAACCATTCATCTGTCCATCTGACCAATCTATCTATTTCTATCTGTCACCTAAGAATATATACCACTCTGACATTGACCCAGACAATGCCAATATCATCGAAAATCCTATTCCTCATTCCTAATCTCATCAACTGCGTCTCCCCATTCCCCAGCCATACCCACTCCGTAAAACACACACGCACACACATTCTCAGTCCCCATGTGCGAACTTGTCAAAGGCTTTGCTCAATTCCTATGAACTACTTCAACTGCCCCACCCTTATGTACAGATCTGGCCACCTCATCGAAAAACTTCACCAGATTTATGAGGCATGACCCCCTCTGACGAAACCGTCCTAACTATTCATGCTGAAAATATTCTGCACTGAATGGAGATTAATTCTATCCTTTGTTTTTTTTTCTCCAGTCGTGTCCTGAACACTGATGTGAAACTCAGTATCCTGTTATTCCTGTTCGATCTCCACCTCCCTTCTTGAAAAATGGAAACACACCAGCTGTCCTCCAGTCCTCTGGCACCCCCACCTACCCCCTCCCCACCCCACCGTGGCTGAGGAGGAATTGAATGTTTCAGTCAGAGTCCCTGTAATTTTTTCCGTTGTTTCCTTGGTTATATATCCTACGAATATCAGAATTTTTACACATTTAAGGTCTCCAAAATCTACAATATCTGCTCGCATCATATAAATGGTGAGAGATTGAGAGAGTTTCGTTTTTTTTAACTCTTTCACTTCCCATTCGGTTTCCCAGCCATATAAAGGGAGGACAAAATGTGTTCCAAGAACCTTGATTTCTGAATTCTATTTTTTTTTGAATAAACATATTGCAAAGACCTTTCAGACTAAGTAAAAGCCGATTTCCGAACAAGAGAATTGTACACTGTGGAAGCAGGCCATTTTTATGAATGATTCCACACCGACTCACTGCACAGCATCACAATTGACTCACCGTTTATCCTATCGCTGTAACCTCTCATTTCCCTTGTCTAATCCAGCTATCCTGCACATCGCTGGATACTATGTGCAGTTTAGAACGTCTCGTCCTTTCAATCTGTACTTCCCTGGACTCTGGGAGGAAACTGGATCACCCAAAACCCAGACAGAGTCTGCGGGAACACGCAACATCCACACAAACAGTCGCAGAGGGTGGAAATAAACCTGGTTGATCATCAACAGTTGCTTCTTACTCACTGAGCAAATACACGAAGCCATCTTGATTTTCTCTTAATTTTTCGCAGTCAATGGTAATGTCATTGCCTGGTCTTATTTTGACTGCATTCACATTTTCTCGGGATCAAGTCGAAGCAAGTTAATAATTCGCTAAATAATAATTAAACTTATATCTTTATGGAGTAATTGGCACAAAACTTTCAAGTTAGACTCAAATTCAGGCAGGAAGCCAGCTTTAAATCTCTTCATTTTATGACTTTTAATATTGACATAAAGCTATGGTCAATTGAAGTAACAACCCATCGAATTCATAAATGTCCTTTAGGGAAATAAAACTGCTGTCCTCAGCCAAACTGGGCTCCATGTGTCTCCATGCTCACAGTAATTGATGTGGTTTTCGGAAGTTAGTCATATAAGCTCAAGGCCCACACTGCATGAGTGCCTCAGGATTGTGTTCTTGACCGAACTGTCTTTTGTGACATAACAACTTACCTCTTGTCAATTAAAAGAGCCATAAGTTAGACTGTTTGCGAATAATTGCACAATCTTCAGCAGTATTCCCGGATACTGCACCACTCCAGCAGTGATGCAAAATCTCAGAAACATCCAAACTATGCTGATCAGTGCCAATTAAAATGCGGACCACATAAATGCCAAACAATTACCACCTCGAATAAGAGATTATTAAAGTTACACCTCTTGATATTCAGAGGCTTTGCTGTTTTTGAACCATTGTGATCAACAACCTGGAGTTACTATTGAGCAGAAAATGAACTGGACTCACAGATTGAATACTGTGGCTCCAAGAGCAGGTCAGAGGGAATGAACACTGCCATGAGTAATGCATCACATAACTCCCAATGCCTCTCCACCATCTACTTTACAAGGCACACATCAATTTGATTGGTGCCATATTTGGTAAAATATGTGCATACATGCATTCCATCCACCACCAATGTTCAGTGAAAGCATTATGCATGATTGCCAATACACATTGCAGAAATTCGCTGATGTTCCCTCAACAGCATCTTCCAAATAACGACTGACACATTTCCAAAGACAAAAGCAGAAGATGCATGGGAATACCTCTAACTGCTTGTTTCTTACCAAGACATTAATGTATCTTCATTCAAAACAATTGCCATCACCCCAATGGACAATGAAGCTGCTCTCTTATTAATGATAAACGACTGGTTGTGAGTTCAACCTGAAGGTTATCATGTCCCAGGTGAGTGGTGATGGTGGGAAATTAGGAACTTCATGGTGATATCAGCCAGTGTGGGAAGTGACCCCACACTTGTGGTGCCACTCTACATCGCAAAAACAGCCGTCCAGTCAGCAATGCTGCAGGAGTTCAGTTAGCACAGCTGGTTTGACAGCTGCTGTGAAGTATAGAGAGGTGAGGTAATCCTCTATTCAATATCGCTGCCAGTTATCTCACTGTCTGACAGAACATCCCTCCGTATCTAAGACGATTCCTTAAGTGTCGCACAGTCAAAATCCTGGACATTCCCTCTCTCCTGTCCCCTTCACACCTTCGACTATTTTTTTCCTACACTGTCGCGACTGTAGAGGCACAGGAAAGCAGCTACAACAACATACTGAAGGGAAATAAATTTTGGTCCATACATTAAAAAACAATTCCGCTGAATTAATTGATGAAACATGCCTGAACAAACTATTTTGATAGCCAAGTTTATGACTACCAGAAAATTCAGATAAATGTACAAGTAAAATCGATGGATATGTAAACATTTGGCAGCTTTTTTTCGGGTGGAGACTGAGTAAGAGAATATGCGTGAGAGTGTAAGAGAGACAGTGCGAGAAAGAAATGGCATGTAAATTGCTGAAGTCAGTTCAATGCCATTTTGACTATGATGTAATACATTGAGCAAAGACCACTGCTGGCTGAATTTACTTTGAAGCAATTTCAGAGATGATTGTCCGAAAGTGGTTAGTACATATTGCACGTCAGAAAGTTCCTGATTCTTATAGCAGAAATAGCTTTTTATAATCATAAATAATCATTTGATGTTTGCGCAGTCCTTGTGTCTCAGATGAAAATATCGTTCTCGTGATCCAATATTGGTCACTGTTTGTGCTTGAGAGTAATAAAACATAGTGTCCATGCCAAACTGCTTACTATTATTGAAATGATGACGTTCTGTAATCAGCATTTACGATGCAGTTGGATTAGAAAAGTATTGTTATCTATGTTGGGTAACACAAGTATTGGGAGAGAAGAGTAAATTTTCCAGTGAGGGGTTTTACATTCAAACCGACATTGTTTGATTACTGTTAGTGCAAGGATATGACTGCTCAGTGGTAAGCACTGCTGCCTCACATGTCAGGGCGTCAGTATCGATTTCACCATCGCGCGATTGTCTATGTGGAGTTTTCACATTCGCCCCCTGTCTGTACGTGTTACTTTCAGGTGCACCGGTTTCCTCCACAATCCAAAAATGTACAGGTGAGGTGCTATAGTCAGGGGTAAATGTCAGGGAATGGATCTGGTAGGGTTACCCTTCAGACGGTTGGTGTGGACGTCTTGTGGAATAAAAGGCCTGTTTCTACACGATAGGAATTCTACCGTTTTATGAAGGAGATAGGGAACGAAACCTTGGTCAATAGCTGATTCAAGACAATGTGTCTGAGAAGAGTTCTCATCGCTCGTACTTTGTGAGATAGGCTCGCTGCCAGTACTTCAAAATGGTACTTTCCAATTGGAAGTATTGTCTTTGTGAATTACGTAATGATATTTTCAACACTTTCTTTCAATGTGAAGCATATAGAGCAAAGTAATAATACTTGTTAAAAGATTACAAATAATAGAACCATTTCGTTAACACACTTGGCTCCCTGGAGATTTGATGCTCGAATTAGAACCAGAATTAGGTTGTATTGTCACGTATCCTGAAGAATATGAACACGTGAGAACAGTAAACAGTGTACAATGTCCCCATTCTCTGGTACCAACTTGGTTACAAAAGCAGCATTTTAAAAAGCTACATTACAAATAACATAGACAAAGGTGTGTGTGGTGGGGAGGGGGTAGTTGGTGAGGTTGGAGGGGTGAACATCCGGACATTAAAGTTTAAATCTTTTCTCCATAAGCGTGTTTGCAACCACCAGAACAGGCACATGGACCTAGCCATAGCCTGTAGTATTGTTCAGCCGATGATTCTGCATTTAATAGGAAGGGATGTCGTTGCTAGAAGAAGTTACAACGATAAGGAACGTTGCACAGACTGGACGATGAAGCAGTGAGAGGTAGATTTACGGGGATTGGATGACATAACAGTAATATTGAAGGGTATAGGGACTGCAGGAGGTTCTAGCGATGACCGGACTGGCAAGAATGAGAGGAGTTTGCAGAGATAGAGAGGACAGGAGTATCTGAAGGACATGACAGCGATAGGGAGATGTGTGACCGCTGGAGGAGTTTTCAGAGATTTCGACGTTTGTCGGTGTTGGCGGAAGTTCCATAGATGGACATTGCTGCTGCATGGAATTATACAATAAGGGAGGCTCTTGGGTTGGAGGACGTGACAGAGGGTGTAACTGAAGGTGTGAATGGACTTGAGCAGATGATGAAAAAACGAAGCGTTGTGGGGTTAGAATATATCACTAAGATAGAGAATGACGTAGATTATGGAGTCGGTTCTGTACATATGGAGGAGTGTAGCTGCTGGAGATCATGACTGAGGTAAGGAAAAATCTCAGGGCTTATTTAGTTTCCAGAGATAGAGAGAGATGTAAATGCTGGAAGAAGGTACGGAAATAGGGAAGGATGCAAAGGCTCTCGGAGGTAACAGAGATCGGCTGTGTGTTTGTGCTCGTAAGTGTTACAGAGATAGGGTGTCGATTTGGGCCTGACTGATTTAATTTGATTTACTGTAGTCAGGTTTACCTAAGTACAGTGAAAAGCTTTGTTTGCGAGCAGCATTTGGTGGATCATAATGATCAAGAGCATACACATCATAGGCTGCTTCGATAAAATGAGGGACAATATTTTCATTGCACAAGCGATGCATGAAGCAATATCAATATTAGCAAGTTAAGCAGAATTTGAAGTTAGGGAGTCCATCCAACATTCTAATAACGGCAGGGAAGAAGCTGCTCTTGAAACTGATGGTGCCAAATCATGCTTCAGTATCTTCTGGTTGACGGAAGATGTTACAGGAGAATATTACAGAAATCGGAAGGGGCATGATTTTGTTGGCATTATAGAAAAATGTGGGAACTTTAGAACATAGAACATAGAACAACACAGGACAGAACAGGCCCTTCGGCTCACGATGTTGTGTCGAACACTTGTCCTAGCTTAAGCACCTATCCATGTAACTATCCAATTGCTGCTTAAAGGTCATCAATGACTCTGACTATGCCACTCCTACAGGCAGCGCATTCCATGCCCCCGCCACTCTCTGGGTAAAGAACGTACCCCTAACATCCCCCCATACCTTCCACCCTTCGCCTTAAATTTAAATCCCCTTGTAACACTCTGTTGTAGCCGGTTAAAAAGGTCTGACTGTCTACTCTATCTATTCCCATGATCATCTTATAAATCTCCATCAAGTCACCC